>NC_069508.1:95201706-95216706 GCF_027579735.1 Bombina bombina | reverse complement strand
ATGAAATATTGTTTATATAGTGACCGAGACAAAAGGCAGGGAACCATTTTAGTGTGCTCAAGGATACATATGTATACAGTAGGGTTAAAAAAAATATACACCACAATCTGCTTTTATTTCATTATTTATGAAAAACTATTTTGATTGACAAGATATGTTGTTTCTCAAAAAACAATGACACAATTCAAGTATGTATTCATGCATTTCTATCATACAAATACAAGAATAATGGAATTTCTCTAACTGCAAGGAACAAGTAATTTGCAGTTTCAGAGTGACTCCTGTTAGAACCTCCAGGGACCTCCAAAGTCTGGGAATCAAAGTTTTTGCACTGTTCAGCATAATGAGCAGCAAGTTTTTTTTTTTTTATCTTTACCATGTAATTTTGGTAGTCCATGTAACAGTAAATTACAGATTACGATTACTCTGAACCAGTATATTTTTTCACTCAATTTCACCTAATACTAAGGGACAGTTTACTCAAAAATGTTCTCCACTTTAATTTGTTCCCAATGATCCACTTTACCTGCTGGAGTGTATTTAATTGCTTTCAAGTATTTCCATTACCCTTATATTGGCTTTTGAAATAGTTGATTTAGCCTGTGGTCAGTGGCGTCACTAGGGGGGGGCGGGCCGCACCCGGGTGACACCCTCCAGGGGGTGACACCAAAAAAAAAAAAAAAAAATTTTTTTTTTTTTTTTTTTTTTATTTTATTGAAATTCAAAGAAATACAATGTTGAGATGCATAGATTTTTTTTTATTAGAGGGGCTGGCATTTGGGAACATTGGTGGGACTGGGGAAGTTGTAGACACACAATTGTTTGCCCCTTGAGCCAGTGCTGCAATTTCAACAAATAGTTTTCCCGGCTGCTTTTGCTTGTTTGTACTTTGCTTCTCCCCTGCCCAATTTCGCTATGAATGTTGTGGGCATGCCGTGGGGCTTGCAAAGTTGCGCTGCTAGCCTAAACCTGCCTGCCTATCTGTGCTCACTGCTCAGTGACATGTGGAGCAGTGGAGTCACTCACTGCTGTGCTGTCTCTCTAAACGGGAACTGGCAAATCATGAGGGGATGCCTGGCACCTGACCGCATGACTGTTTGACACTGTCTTTAAAGTGAAGGAGCCACGTATGATGCCCACCAGACCATTACGGTTACGGTACACTAAGTGCACACTTAACAGGTAGGAGGGTGGGCGGGGGTCTGGGGGTGGGCAGAGTGCAGAGGTGATTGGCCATAAGAAGCGGTAGGCACGCGGCCCGGGGCTGTGCACTGACAGGCTTAGAACAGAGTCAGAGAGCAGAATTTTCATAGTTTGCGCCTAAACCTTTTCTTTAGTGATTTATTTTAGAGTGCTCTGTTTATCTTTCATTTGATGCTCTGCTGAGCCAGGGAGCAGCTCTAGGCATGAGCTTCATAATTAATGCAGTGCAGTTTACATATTTTGTAAGTGTTTGTCTGAGTTTTTGTGTGTGTGTGTCTGAGTGTGTTTCCGAGTGTTTCTGTGTGCATCTGAGTATGTTTTTAAGTGTGTCTGAGTGTTTGTATGTGTGTGTGCCTGTGTTTTTGTGTGTGTCTGCTTTCCGGGGGGGGGGGGGGGTGACACCATAACTTACCGCACCGGGTGACACCAACCCTAGTGACGCCACTGCCTGTGGTATACCTACCCACCTATCTTGAAAGTTTATGGCCTTAAGGCCAAGCTGTGTAAAACACAGCCAGTAGAAGAAATTAGACTCCCAGTGGGGTATAGAACAGATAAGGTAATAAAATGTTAATCTTCCATTGTTCTCTCCAAGTATTGGTGATTGGTTTATGGACAGATATAAGATACAATTTTATATAGACAAATAAACCTTAAAAGCAAATCTCATACATTTTATACTCTGCCGCTGGTAAAAAAAAGTAATTGGAAACACATAAAGGGAAAAACAATTGTATAGTATACTGTCCCTTTAAGACCAGAAACCCCCTAGTTTCTCTCATCTGTACCAGATATGAAGTAGCGTGCCTCCTTCTCCGCTACCGCTCCAGCATTTTTTCATCAGTGCATTTATAAACGCTTTGGAATTTGTTCAGTGTGAGGTACCATCTAGTTAAGAACCGATCATTTGTTTCTTGTGCTGATATCAAAGCTTTTTTATGATTTAAATTTTTTTATGCCACTCTTTAGTGTTCAAAGAGATTTTTTTTTTAAATGAGGCCCACTTTCTGGTGTATGATGGGAGAGTATCTAAGTTTGGGAATAGCAGAAGCCACTATACTATCGAGATAAAGTTTCTAGGTAATGGTTGCGTAAGGCACAATTTTTCATATATCATTAGTGGCCTGATAAATTGTTACCTTCATTGGTGGGTGCATAATAGTGTCCCAATTGCATGTGTGTCTACTTTTAATAACTGTTTTAACTCTGTCTGGCACTGATTCTATCATTTTGTGCAGAATTTTACTATTCACATTATTCCAGCACTCCTTTAGAGTATCACAGAGAGTGACTATAGATGTCACAGTGTGTTCTGCCTTTTTCATTTTCAAACCTTTCCTAAAGATTAAGCGGGTTTAAGGTACAATGAATGCAAGTAAGCATTCCTTGCTCCTCCTTGCTCCTCCCTGGGCTTCAGATACACCTGGTACAGATTTGGTTTTATTTAGGACCAACTCAAGAATAGGCATCGCCACACTGGAATAATTGCTGTACTATATTTAACTGCAGCTTTTTATAGACTGTGGTATTACCTTCTCAGGTTCTGTCTACTTACACAAACTCTGTGATAGCAACATTAACATTTTTGGTTCGTTAGTAAACAGGACGTTTTTCAAGTCTTGCAAAAGTCTTGATTTATCACGGGCCCGAATGGGGCCATACATCCCTGTTTCCGTGCGTGCCTTCGGGCTTGCTGGAAACAGGAGTTTCCAGCGTCCACTGCCTCTGAGGCTGCGGACATCAATCCGCCTGATTTCATGTGATCGGGTTGATTGACACCCGATTGGCCGTGAATCTGCAGGGGGCGGCATTGCACAAGCAGTTCATCAGAACTGCTTGTGCAATGATAGATGCCGACAGTGTATGTTGTCGGCATTTATCGATGTCTGGCGGACATAATCGCTACAGCGGATCATGTCTGCCAGACACTTGATAAATCGGCCCCCTCACCTTTGACTTTGCTTTTACTTACTGTGATTGAATGATCTTTGTTCAGCCGGGCTTAAATTGTGGATGCATAGTCCCTTCTATTCTGTAATGATGTTAACTTGATATGTTGGTCTTCTAATGGTGTGGTCACTTTAGGTCTGCCTGGTCTTTCTATGGGTGAAAAATATTTCTTGAGTGTGTGATGTAATATGTCCTTAGAATTATTTAACTTAGCTACTATTTGGATCTAGGAAAGGTTTTCAATAATTAGAAGAACTTATCCTCGAATTGCTTCAGTTCGCTAAAACACCATTGATTGTGCAATTAGCAAATATTAAGGTTGAGTTCCTTCCTTGAAGATAAATCATTTGTTAAGCTTCTCTAAAGAATTGTAATTAACCTCATTATTAAAAGACAGTAAGGAAAGCTGAGGTTAGCACTGGATTGGGCCGTTGTGAGGTGTTTATGCAAATCTACTGTGTTGACTGGTCCTTTAATCAACAAATGCAAGATAACAAGACAATGCAAAAGCACTTAGTTTGAACTTCAAATGAGTAGTAGATTTTTTTTCCTGACAATTTTAAAAGTTATGTCTTTTTCCACTCTCCCTGTACCATGTGACAGCCATCAGCCAATTACAAATGCATACACGTACCATGTGACAGCCATCAGCCATTCACAAACGCATACACACTTATTCTTGCACATGCTCAGTAGGAGCTGGTGACCCAAAAAGTTTAAATATAAAAAGACTGTGCACATTTTGTTAATGGAAGTAAATTGGAAAGCTGTTTAAAATGGCATGCTCTATCGGAATAATGAAAGTTTAATTTTGATTGAGTGTCCCTTTAAGCTTAGCATCTCTCTGTCAATGGCTGTAACTTAAAAAGAACAGTAAAATCGAAATTGAATGGTCATGATAGTGCATGCAATGTTAAACAATTTTCTAATTTACTTCTATTATCACATTTTTTTTTAATCTCTTGGTATCTTTGTACGTTGCTAGGTTCATAAGTAGCTATGCATAAGCGAAAGCTAGTTGCTGATTGGTGGCTGTACATATATGCCTCTTGTCATTGGTTAACCTGATGTGTTTAGCTAGTCCTGTTTACTAATGAACCAGTAAGATGCTTGAGTTTGACATAATTACAAAACATATTTAAAGAGGCAGTCTACTCCAGAATTGTTATTGTTTAAAAAGATAATAATTTTATTACCCATTCCCCAGTTTTGCATAGCCAACACAGTTTATACTTTTTGCCCCTGTGATTATCTTGTATCTAAGGCTCTGCAGACTGCCCCCTTATTGCAGTTCTTTTGACAGATTTGTATTTTAGCCAATCAGTGCAGACTCATACATATCTCCAAGGGAGTGAGGATAATGTTATCTGCATGGAACACATGAACTAGCCCTGTCTAGCTGGGAAAAACTGTCAACATGTACTGAGATAAGAGGCGGCCTTCAAAGGCTTAGATATTAGCATATGAACCTACCTATGTTTAGCTTTTAACAAAGAATACAGAGTACAAAACTAATTTGATAAAGGGCATGTTTTTTTTTTTAAATTGCATGCTCTAACTGAATCTTGAAAGTTTAATTTTGATTAGACTATCCCTTTAATCTAATATCCTTCAAAGGCCCTAACTCTTAACAGGAGCACTAGTAGAAGATATAAGCAGGACCACACTATTAGAATTAAAATCGATGTTACGACCCCACCTTGAATATGAAGTTGAATTATTGGCTCTAGTTTTTAAGAAGTACCTTTATAAAACTGGAAAAAGTGGAAGAGGAGGCTGACAAAATTGATAAGGGGAATGGAAGATTTACATTATGAAGAAAGACCATAAAGATTGCAATTATTTACAATGGGAAAGAAGCATCTCCGAGGGGATACGATTACATTCTGCAAATAAATATATACTGGGCCCATATAAACAATTCCCAGCTGACCTGTTCATCAGTAGGAATGTACAAAGGATAAGATACTTGGGGAACACCTACAGCAGTGTAAGGGCTTCTTTACAGTGCGAAAATAAAGATATAGGGCTCCTTTTATTAAGCAGCGGATGCTGCTTCGGAGGCCCATTATTTCGGGTTCGCCTGAAACGGAAGTTAAGAAGCAGCGGTCTCCTTAACCTGTCCACCACCTTTTAGGTGGCAGATTGAAATCATCCCGATCCGATATGATCGAGATGATTGACAGCCCCTTCTAGCGGCCGTTTGACTGCCAGTGAACAGGGGGCGGCATTGCACAAGCATTTCACTAGTAATGCCTGTGCTATTATAGGACCACTCAATGCTGTAGAATTACATAATTAACAAGTGCATACTAAAAAGACAATACAATAACACCTACTCTGAATTTCAAATATGCAGCAGATTTTATTCTGACAAATTAATTTTTTAGCTCATTTTCCAGCCCCCTGTATCATGTGACAGACATCAGCCAATCACAGACTAGTATACGTATACCCTGTGAGCTTGTGCACATGCTCAGTAGGATCTTGTTCCCCAAAAAGTGTGCATATAAAAAGACTGTGCAAAATTTGATAATGGAAAAAGAGGAAATTGTCTTCAAACTGCATGCTCTATCTGAATCATAAAAGTTTATTTTGACTTGAGTGTCCCTTAAATGCCAACAGCGTACACTGTCGGCTTTAAGCGCTGTCGAGCGGACATGATTCACTATGGTAAATCTACCCCATAGAATTCTCTGCTTAATGAAGTTGTATTAGCAAATTCAGGAGATGATTTTAAACAAGGGCTAGATGCTTTATTTGGCACAGTAGCATATACAGGATATAACAATCAGTATTGACCGTATTGTAGCTTGTTGATCCAAGCCACTTAGAAGTCGAGAAGGATTTCTTAATTTTTTTTTTTTTTTTAAAGTATATTATCTTTATTATAGTTTAAATATAAAATTGAACAAACGGGTAAGAAAGCTTGTCAACTTATAAATGTATAATTAGTCCAATAAAAAAAGTATCGTTGCTCAATGCAATACTCTTGTTATTTTGATATCTAAATCTCTAAACTAACATGGCTGTGTGTGTGTGTATATGTATGTATATATATATATATATATATATATATATATATATATATATATATATATATATATATATATATATATATATATATATATAGATACAAAAAGAGAAAAAAAGCCGGATACGGTCTTGAGTTAAATTAAAACGTCCAATTTATTGGTCAATGTTAAAAATTGACAGTACTCAAACGAAAAAAGTCTAACATGTTTCGGCACACGGCCTTACTCATAGACATAATTTTCTTAGTGAAAACCGCCAGTATTTAAAAGCAGTAGTGAGTAACTATTGGTTGTCATTAATTGCTAACAGGTAACAAGTGATAATATACTTAAACAATAAGAGAACCCAACTAACAATGCTGTTGGATAAAAACATGATTGCTGCACAGATATATGGATTTAACATATATAGGTGGCATATAAATCCCAACAAAATTAATATTTAATGAAAATATACCATATATGTGGCAGCTAGTTTACATTCAATTGAATCAACAAGTATATATATATAAGTGAATAAATCTATACAGACAGATTACAATATACAAAAATAAACCATGTAAAGACTATATTGGTTCGCTGAAGCAATTTGGAAAATCACATACTTGTGATCATGCATACAATATTAATACATAAGCCTAAAACAATTTTAAATGGCTACTGTATATATGGGCTTTTGGAAAAACACCTCTGTTTCATACAATTTTTGTATATATTAATGATAGTCTCAAATATATTTAAATCTGTTGTTAATAACAATGTTAATAATAATTGAGCACAAAAAGGCAAATGAATTTAAGAAGATTGTGTTATAGAAGTACAAATACTCCTATTGGTGATGTGAACACATACAGGAGAAATAATAATTTGGTGCTTGGTGAATATCATTGATTCAAAACGATTAATTACAAGGTGAACCTTGTGTTCTTAGAAAATATGTTTTAACAGCACCAATTCTCCTGTTAATGTAAACACCAACAGACACTAATTGCTTATTAAAGAAATTATTCAAATTTGGATATGAGTTACTCAAAAGTGTGCTCAGGGGAAAACTTTGTAATTGGTTTAATATAAATGGAATAGTGGGGTGGGGGTTTAGTACATTATGTTGTGGGCATATATAAACCCCTCACAAAATGAATACTATTTGTGGTTGTCCTAAACAAATTATCAGATTGATACATGATCATATAATGTCTGGTGAATTATTCCCAAAAATTTATAATGTCATTGATGGAATTATATCCATCAGGGATACGCGATTTTAAAGTGAAGATCCAAAAAGCTTCTTTTTTCAAGAGAGCCTTGTTTCGATCGCCACCTCTATTTTGTGCCTGTATGTGGTCAATGACCATCCATCTAAAGGTTGTGTTACTGCTAGCATGTATCTGAATGAAATGCTTAGCCATATCAGATACAGGATCTGATCGTTTAATATCCGATAGATGTTGACGGATGCGTTCTCTAACCTCCCTTGAAGTGCATCCCACATATTGTTTTGGGGTGCATGTGCACCAAATCACATATACTGCAAATTTTGTGCGACAATTCACGCAACCTTTTACTGTATATGTCTTATTTGTGGTGGCGGAGGAAAAGACATTGCCTCTTTGAATAAAGCTGCAAGGGATGCATGCATTGTAACCACACTTGTACATGCCCCTAGTTTGCAGCCACGAGCTTGTTGTGGTTTTATCCTTAGGTAAAGCACTGGGGGAAATAATATTTCCTATAGTGCAACCTTTCCTGTAGGAAAACCTACATCCTTTGTCGATGAAAGGAACCAATCCCTCATCTGCCTTAAGCATAGGTAAATGTTTACGAATGATCTTACAGATGTTATCATAGTCAGATGAATATTGAGTAACAAAGGTAACCCGGTCACTAGTGGGATTGGTCCTTTTGGGTTTATTTGTCAACAAAGTTTTCCTGTCCAAACTATCCACTTCATTTTTTGCCTTTTGAATGGCTGTGTTTTGGTAACCTCTACTCCTGAGTCTGTGAGTAAGGTCTTCACTTTGTATAGCACAATCTTGTTTGTCAGAACAATTCCTTTTTATTCTAATATACTGTCCCTTTGCTATGGCATAGGGAACATTTAGTGGGTGGTTGCTTCTACCATGTAGGAGTGTATTGCCTGATATAGGCTTTCTAAAAATTTGTGTTTTTACATTGTTAGTACCGACCGGATTGCTTAGCTGAACATCTAGAAAATTTATAGATGTTTTGTTTGTTTCAAAAGTGAATTTGAGACCCCATTCATTTTCATTTAGATATCCAATGAACTCTTCAATGAGTGTGGGCTGACCAATCCAGATCAACAGTAGATCGTCTATAAAGCGATTGTAGCTTTTGATATACCGAAGGAAAGGATTCTGTTCCCCATATATCATGCTAAGTTCGAACCAACCCATTACTAAATTTGCATATGAGGGCGCAAATTTCGCCCCCATTGCTGTTCCTTGCAACTGGAGATAAAAGGAATCATCAAATTTAAAATAATTATGTGTTAATAAAAATTGCAACACATCCAAGATAAATTGAATAAATTCTTTAGTATAATTTGTTTTATTTTCCAAATAGAATTTAACAGCAAGGATCCCCATAGTATGGGGGATAGATGAGTATAAAGCTACAACGTCTACTGTTAGCCAAGAAAATTCTTCTTGCCATATAAAGCCATCAAAAATTTGAAGCACATGTTTGGTATCTTTCAAAAAGCTTGGTAAGGAAACAACAAGTGGCTGCAATATGCTGTCCAGCCATTCCGATAGTGGTTCGCAAAGCGAACCAATACCAGACACAATCGGTCTACCTTTTACATTCACAGTGCTTTTGTGCACCTTGGGCAAAACATGTATAATAGGGGTAATGGGATTGTCAACGGACAAAAAATCAAAAGTTTTGTCGTCAATGTGGCCAAACATGAGGCCATCATCCAAAAGGGAGATGAGGTCCTTTTTAAATTTGTGTACAGGATCACAAGGTAAAACCTTGTAATCAGTAGGATTATTAAGCTGCCTCATAATCTCCCCTTTATATGATTTTAAGTCCCAGATGACAACACTTCCACCTTTATCGGCGTTCTTGATCACCAAATCTGAGTTTGACTTTAATGAAGTCAAAGCAGTTCTCTCTTGTTTGGTGAGATTGGGTTTACTTTTTAAGGGTTTTTTGGCAAGATCAATCAGGTCTTTCTCAATTCTTTTTTGGAAAGCAACCAATGTGTCCCCCCTTGTTTGTAAAGGATAAAACGTAGATTTTGGTTTAAACCCAATATGGGCATTGCATGTGCCCAAATTTAGTTCAGCATTCTCTTCATTCAATGACATAAGAGCCTGGATATCCCTGACTTCAGAAAAATCAAAACTCAGAGTATTTGGAATATTCTCAGATGAACTACCATAATGGTCAGTTCTGTTGTCAATCTGTTCACCAATCTCTTGTGAGAAATAAAAATGTTTTTTCAATGTAAGTGCTCGAATGAATTTATTTATATCTACCAAGGTTTGGAACAAATTAAACCTAGTGGTAGGGACATAACCTAGTCCATAACCGAGTACTTTGATCTCATCCTTATTCAATTTGTAATTGGTGAGATTGATGACATCATAAGTGGAGTCAATAGACTCATCCATTAGATTCAAAACATTTCCATTTGAAATACATGTATCACCCATCAAATCTGATATTTGTTTTGACCCCTCACTCTCCTTGTTGTATACCTGGGTTGTTGTCTTAAATTTGGATTTCCCCTTGTATTTGCCCCTCGCCCTCGATTTACATGGTTCATTGGGGTAATCTGAAAAACCTGATCCAGTATATTACTGTCGGTTTGTTCTTTCTGTGAACCTGTCTGTTCTAATGCAGTTTGATATTTATTTGACGTTGTGGGATGCTCAACTTCCTTTGAAGTAAAGGATACAGTTTTTAATGTCTGATCCTTGGAGTTTTTTAGTATAGATTTAGGTTGTGCCCCCTGAGCCTGATAGGCTTCATTGTCAGGATTACTATGATCTGAGTTGCTGGCATCACCTGAATCTGAACCACTCCAAGTGTCTTTTTTATTTTGATTTACTCTGTTGGACCTCCATCTACGTTTGCGTTCCCTAGAGCGATTTCTATTTTGTCTTTGCCAAATATAAACCTTATTTTGACTATAATCCATTTGATCTCTCATGTATTTTTCGTGTTTTGATTGCACTAACTCCTTTTTTAGTTGCGCTATACTGTCATTTAAAATATTGTCCAGTTCTTTATAGTTTTTTTCTAACGTGTTTAAATCCAATTCTTGTTGTAAGAGAATGATTTGATCTCTGACCGCTCGAAGTTGGGCATCTTTGTATTCAATGATAAGTCCCATCAATTTGAAAGAGCAGTCAGAGAGAGAATCATTCCATTTTTTAATGAAAGCCTGATCATCTACAGAGAAAGTGGGAAATTTCTTAATTCTAAGGCCCCTGGGAACCATTTGTAACCTTATATAGCGATCCAGGGTCCATTTGTCCCATTTTAACCTCAATTCCCTTTTCATTAAATTTTCCATAGATTGGAATTTGTCACTTAAAGGGTTCACACTGTAATTTTCACAAAAAATATTTTCGAAATCTTTTTCTAATTGATCTAAATTGTCAATAGTGGTGAGTGAGTAGAATTGTTGGTCCATGTCAAAGCCTGATGCTGCTTCCATATTTGAAAGCTGAGGATGGAGCTTCACTCGGAAGTGGCTGTATATATCAAGAAATGGTGTCAACAATTGAACTCATTCAGATGGAGATTAATATGCAAATAACAAACAACAAGTGTATATATGTGCTGCTATATTATAAATTTTAAAGTACTAAAGTATCCTATTGCAAATTAGAAAATGTTCACATTAATGTTTATAGTGGAGAATTAAAGAGCAAAAAATACTTGTTTTCTTTCTAAAAGCTGGGAACAGTTATACCTGTGTTTTAGAAAATAAACAAAATGAAACTCTGTGTTAAAGCAATAGGAACACACACCTATTTTCTAATAGGACAAATAGGAAACAGGTGAGTTGTATAGTAACTTTTCAATAATGCTAAAAAAAAAAAAATGGAAGAAAAAATGAATATGCACACTTGTATGTCTGTGTACTTGTGAAAACTAGAGCCAGAACAGAAAATATCACAAATGTGTACGCAAATAAACTTATATACCTATGTGAAAGTTGAAGCAAAACCAAAAAATGTTATAACAGTACTTTTAGATATTTTTCAAATACAATGAATAAAACCAGACAAACGAAAAAAGAGATGGAGTTGGTGGTTAGAGCAAAAAATTGGATAGCATCTACGATTAAATAACCATATTGATTCAAAAAACAGTATGTGGTTGGAGTTCTCCTTATTGGATATAGACCTCTGGACTGAAAAAAATATATATGAATATATATGTATGCAAAACGAACATAAAGTCCAAAGTCCCAGCTGCTAGGAAAAAGTATGCAGAAAATCAACACAAAAAACAGTCATAGATGTAAGACAAGCTTCCCTTCCGCTTGTAATGGTAGAAAACACAGAGAAAAACATCAAGGCTGAATTGTGGTTTCCTGCCGTGACAAACAGTCACTCTGAAGACCTCAATGAAGTATGCCTGAGCTCGGTGGGGAAATGGAAAGACATCGTGGATCAACAGGGGTAAGGATTCACAGGATTCTTTACAGCAGATAAATGAATGGAGGGTTTAACTTATGATTCTCCGGTAACTTTACCATACGGCACGGCCACCGCTGCACCTCTGGAAGACCGGTGAATTCTTGCAATATCCACTCCTTGCGTCCGCTCTCTGGCGTGGCTGCACTTCCTGTCACGCCCCTTAGTCGATACCAGCCAATCCGTGCTCGTCTGTGACGTAGCTCCACCGCTCGGCCAATCCTTCTAGGGCAACTTCGAAAATCCCAGTCCGGGGAACAAATGGAAATATCCCTGATATTTACCAGGAATCAGAAAGTTCGCTACAAGACCTGGCTTTTGCAAGGGTTAACGAAACAGATACAAAAAGAGAAAAAAAGCCGGATACGGTCTTGAGTTAAATTAAAACGTCCAATTTATTGGTCAATGTTAAAAATTGACAGTACTCAAACGAAAAAAGTCTAACATGTTTCGGCACACGGCCTTACTCATAGACATAATTTTCTTAGTGAAAACCGCCAGTATTTAAAAGCAGTAGTGAGTAACTATTGGTTGTCATTAATTGCTAACAGGTAACAAGTGATAATATACTTAAACAATAAGAGAACCCAACTAACAATGCTGTTGGATAAAAACATGATTGCTGCACAGATATATGGATTTAACATATATAGGTGGCATATAAATCCCAACAAAATTAATATTTAATGAAAATATACCATATATGTGGCAGCTAGTTTACATTCAATTGAATCAACAAGTATATATATATATAAGTGAATAAATCTATACAGACAGATTACAATATACAAAAATAAACCATGTAAAGATTATATTGGTTCGCTGAAGCAATTTGGAAAATTCAATTTATCTTGGATGTGTTGCAATTTTTATTAACACATAATTATTTTAAATTTGATGATTCCTTTTATCTCCAGTTGCAAGGAACAGCAATGGGGGCGAAATTTGCGCCCTCATATGCAAATTTAGTAATGGGTTGGTTCGAACTTAGCATGATATATGGGGAACAGAATCCTTTCCTTCGGTATATCAAAAGCTACAATCGCTTTATAGACGATCTACTGTTGATCTGGATTGGTCAGCCCACACTCATTGAAGAGTTCATTGGATATCTAAATGAAAATGAATGGGGTCTCAAATTCACTTTTGAAACAAACAAAACATCTATAAATTTTCTAGATGTTCAGCTAAGCAATCCGGTCGGTACTAACAATGTAAAAACACAAATTTTTAGAAAGCCTATATCAGGCAATACACTCCTACATGGTAGAAGCAACCACCCACTAAATGTTCCCTATGCCATAGCAAAGGGACAGTATATTAGAATAAAAAGGAATTGTTCTGACAAACAAGATTGTGCTATACAAAGTGAAGACCTTACTCACAGACTCAGGAGTAGAGGTTACCAAAACACAGCCATTCAAAAGGCAAAAAATGAAGTGGATAGTTTGGACAGGAAAACTTTGTTGACAAATAAACCCAAAAGGACCAATCCCACTAGTGATCGGGTTACCTTTGTTACTCAATATTCATCTGACTATGATAACATCTGTAAGATCATTCGTAAACATTTACCTATGCTTAAGGCAGATGAGGGATTGGTTCCTTTCATCGACAAAGGATGTAGGTTTTCCTACAGGAAAGGTTGCACTATAGGAAATATTATTTCCCCCAGTGCTTTACCTAAGGATAAAACCACAACAAGCTTGTGGCTGCAAACTAGGGGCATGTACAAGTGTGGTTACAATGCATGCATCCCTTGCAGCTTTATTCAAAGAGGCAATGTCTTTTCCTCCGCCACCACAAATAAGACATATACAGTAAAAAGTTGCGTGAATTGTCGCACAAAATTTGCAGTATATGTGATTTGGTGCACATGCACCCCAAAACAATATGTGGGATGCACTTCAAGGGAGGTTAGAGAACGCATCCGTCAACATCTATCGGATATTAAACGATCAGATCCTGTATCTGATATGGCTAAGCATTTCATTCAGATACATGCTAGCAGTAACACAACCTTTAGATGGATGGTCATTGACCACATACAGGCACAAAATAGAGGTGGCGATCGAAACAAGGCTGTCTTGAAAAAAGAAGCTTTTTGGATCTTCACTTTAAAATCGCGTATCCCTGATGGATATAATTCCATCAATGACATTATAAATTTTTGGGAATAATTCACCAGACATTATATGATCATGTATCAATCTGATAATTTGTTTAGGACAACCACAAATAGTATTCATTTTGTGAGGGGTTTATATATGCCCACAACATAATGTACTAAACCCCCACCCCACTATTCCATTTATATTAAACCAATTACAAAGTTTTCCCCTGAGCACACTTTTGAGTAACTCATATCCAAATTTGAATAATTTCTTTAATAAGCAACTAGTGTCTGTTGGTGTTTACATTAACAGGAGAATTGGTGCTGTTAAAACATATTTTCTAAGAACACAAGGTTCACCTTGTAATTAATCGTTTTGAATCAATGATATACACCAAGCACCAAATTATTATTTCTCCTGTATGTGTTCACATCACCAATAGGAGTATTTGTACTTCTATAACACAATCTTCTTAATTTCATTTGCCTTTTTGTGCTCAATTATTATTAACATTGTTATTAACAACAGATTTAAATATATTTGAGACTATCATTAATATATACAAAAATTGTATGAAACAGAGGTGTTTTTCCAAAAGCCCATATATACAGTAGCCATTTAAAATTGTTTTAGGCTTATGTATTAATATTGTATGCATGATCACAAGTATGTGATTTTCCAAATTGCTTCAGCGAACCAATATAATCTTTACATGGTTTATTTTTGTATATTGTAATCTGTCTGTATAGATTTATTCACTTATATATATATACTTGTTGATTCAATTGAATGTAAACTAGCTGCCACATATATGGTATATTTTCATTAAATATTAATTTTGTTGGGATTTATATGCCACCTATATATGTTAAATCCATATATCTGTGCAGCAATCATGTTTTTATCCAACAGCATTGTTAGTTGGGTTCTCTTATTGTTTAAGTATATTATCACTTGTTACCTGTTAGCAATTAATGACAACCAATAGTTACTCACTACTGCTTTTAAATACTGGCGGTT
>NC_069508.1:95021706-95191706 GCF_027579735.1 Bombina bombina | reverse complement strand
TGCACCTTCTCATAACCTCATCTCTGACATGAAATAGATTAAATGATTTATGAAAATGTTCAAGGTTTGTTTCTCCTTCTGTCCATATGATGAAAATATCATCTATGTAGCGAAAGTATTTGAAGGGTTTGTGAGGGTGAGTGGCTAGGAATCTCTGTTTTAAGTCAGCCATGAAGAGGTTTGCGTATTGTGGTGCCATTTTGGTGCCCATGGCTGTTCCCATGGTTTGTAAGTAGATGGAGTGGTTGAAGATGAAATAATTGTGAGTAAGTATAAATTCTGTAAGTTTACTGACTGTAGAAGCACTATATGTCTGGTTAGGGCTGTCGGAGGAAAGAAAGTTTAAGCAGGCATCAATACCATCTTTATGTGGAATATTCCTGTACAGGGATTCCACATCCATTGTCACAAGTATAGTATCCTCTCGCAAATCTGTTATCTGGCTGATTTTGTTAAGAAAATCAGTGGTGTCTTTTATAAAGCTAGTGGTGTTACTAACTAAGGGCTTAAGAATATTCTCCATTAGGCCCGATATTTGCTCAGTCAGAGTGTCCATGCCTGTTATTATTGGTCTCCCTGGGTTCCCTGGTTTGTGGATTTTTGGGAGCATGTAGAATGTCCCTATGCTAGGGTTAGAGGGCACCAGTTTGTCCAGTTTATGTTGCGTGTGTTTAGGGAATGTTTTAATTAGTTTTCTAAGTTGCAAAGTGTATTCCTGGGTGGGGTCATTTTCCAGTTTTTTGTAATAAGTTTGATCTGATAATTGTCTATATCCCTCTGTGATGTAGTCCTGTGTATTCATGATCACCACTGCTCCTCCTTTGTCCGCAGGGTTAATGGTAATATTTTCATTATTTCTTACGTTTTTTTATAGCGTTTTTTTCTAAGTGTGAGAGGTTATACATTATTTTTTTCTGCTGTGTGTTGAGCATAGATGCATTTCTCAACCGGAAGCTTTCAATATAGCTGTCCAATTTTGTGTTGCGTCCTGGTGCAGGTGTGAAGATTGTGTTCTTTTTCCTTCCATTGTAGTCCTCCATAGTGCTGGTATTTTCTTTGTCATAGAAGAATTCTTTTAGGTCCATAGGAAGCTACCCCTTGAGAAAAAGAACACTCAGAATGGAACCAAGTGCTGCTATAAAGCTCTCTGCAAACTGTGTCAACACGTTTGTGAAAGCAGCACAGCAAATCACAATAATAAATCCTATAACATTAAAGGGGCATATTCATGTATATCTGCAAATGTGGTATACATGATACATTGCACTGCAAGTGAAGTGGGATGCTATATTGGAGAAACAAGCCAAAAACTGCACCTTCGGATGAACTTACACAGACACTCAATCAAAAATCACTGTGAAACAAAATACTGCACCCCTGTTGGTCACCATTTCACCCGACCTGACCACTCCATCCAAAACCTCAAAATCAAAATTCTCAGAGGCAACTTCAAAAACACCATGGAAAGAAAAACCTTTGAAATGAAAATGATAATGCACTTCAACTTGTTTAATTCTGGACTAAATGCGGACTCTGGATTCTTAACACATTATCATACTTTTCTTTTGCAAGGTGTATCCAGTCCACGGATTCATCCTTTACTTGTGGGATATTCTCATTCCCTACAGGAAGTGGCAAAGAGAGTACACAGCAAAGCTGTCCATATAGCTCCCCCTCTAGCTCCACCCCCCAGTCATTCTCTTTGCCGGCTCTAAGCACTAGGGTCTCTCTATGGGAGGGTAAAGTGAATGTGGAGTTAGACAACTGGGAGGCGGATTTTCTAAGTCGTCAGACTTTTCACCCGGGGGAGTGGGAACTCCATCCGGAGGCATTTGCCCAGCTGACTCAGCTTTGGGGCACTCCAGAGTTTGATCTGATGGCATCCCGTCAGAACACCAAACTTCCTCTCTACGGGTCCAGGTCCCGGGATCCCAAGGCGGTATTGATAGATGCTCTAGCAGCGCCTTGGTCCTTGAATATGGCTTATGTTTTTCCACCGTTTCCTCTCCTCCCGCGTCTGGTTGCCAGAATCAAGCAGGAGAAGGCTTCGGTGATTCTGATAGCGTCTGCGTGGCCACGCAGGACTTGGTATGCACACCTAGTGGACATGTCATCTGTCCCACCATGGACACTGCCAATGAGGCAGGATCTTCTAATACAGGGTCCGTTCAAGCATCCAAATCTAGTTTCTCTACGTCTGACTGCTTGGAGATTGAACGCTTAATTCTATCAAAGCGTGATTTCTCTGAGTCAGTTATAGATACTCTGATTCAGGCTAGAAAGCATGTCACCAGGAAAATCTACCATAAGATATGGCGGAAATATCTTAGTTGTTGTGAATCCAAGGGTTACTCATGGAGTAAGATTAGGATTCCCAGGATATTGTCCTTTCTCCAAGAAGGATTGGAGAAAGGATTGTCAGCTAGTTCCTTAAAAGGACAAATATCTGCTCTGTTTATCCTTTTACACATGTGTCTGGCAGAGGTACCAGATGTTCAAGCGTTTGCTCAGGCTTTAGTCAGAATCAAGCCTGTCTTTAAACCTGTGGCTCCGTCATGGAGTCTAAATCTAGCTCTTTCAGTTCTTCAAGGGGTTCCGTTTGAACCTTTACATTCCATAGATATTAAGTTGTTATCTTGGAAAGTTTTGTTTTTGGTAGCTATCTCTTCTGCTCAAAGAGTTTCAGAATTATCTGCCTTACAGTGTGATTCACCTTACCTGGTGTTCCACGCAGATAAGGTAGTTTTGCGTACCAAGCCTGGTTTTCTTCCTAATGTTGTTTCTAACAAGAATATTAACCAGGAAATAGTTGTTCCTTCTCTGTGTCCTAATCCATCTTCAAAGAAGGAACGTCTACTACACAATCTTGATGTAGTTCGTGCTTTAAAGTTCTATTTACAAGCAACTAAGGATTTCAGACAAACATCTTCCTTGTTTGTTATCTATTCTGGTAAGAGGAGAGGTCAGAAAGCGACTACTACCTCTCTTTCCTCTTGGCTGAAAAGCATCATCCGTTTGGCCTATGAGACTGCGGGCCAGCAGCCTCCTGAAAGAATTACTGCTCATTCTACCAGAGTAGTGGCTTCCACATGGGCTTTCAAAAATGAGGCTTCTGTTGAACAGATTTGTAAGGCAGCGACTTGGTCTTCACTGCATACTTTTGCCAAATTTTACAAATTCAATACTTTTGCTTCTTCAGAGGCTATTTTTGGGAAAAAAGGTTTTGCAAGCAGTGGTGCCTTCCGTTTAAGCTACCTGTCTTGTTCCCTCCCTTCATCCGTGTCCTAAAGCTTTGGTATTGGTATCCCACAAGTAAAGGATGAATCCGTGGACTGGATACACCTTGCAAGAGAAAACAGAATTTATACTTACCTGATAAATTACTTTCTCTTGCGGTGTATCCAGTCCACGGCCCGCCCTGGCATTTAAGTCAGGTAAAAATTTTTTGTTTAAACTACAGTCACCACTGCACCCTATGGTTTCTCCTTTTTTTTCCTAACCTTTGGTCGAATGACTGGGGGGTGGAGCTAGAGGGGGAGCTAAATGGACAGCTTTGCTGTGTGCTCTCTTTGCCACTTCCTGTAGGGAATGAGAATATCCCACAAGTAAAGGATGAATCCGTGGACTGGATACACCGCAAGAGAAAGTAATTTATCAGGTAAGCATAAATTCTGTTTTTTGTAATGTACTTTCATTTAGTCAATTACATTGTATATTCCACATTCTTTATACATAGGTACACAGGTAAGCCTATGTCCACACTTCTGTCTTTTTTTTACTTTTGTATCTTTATAGATATTGATTCAATGTTGATATATAACTTTATGTCAGTATATGCTCTATGCAAAGCTATATATTTCCCCTGTACGTTTGTACTATTTTCTATATATATTTCCCCTGTCTGTTCTCCTACACTGGAAACTGTCTGCCTGTTACCTAAGCCCCCCTCATGATTTTTACGACACCTCCTCCTCTCCCTGCACTTTCTGTCTTCTTAGCAATTCTGTGTTTTAAAATATAATCTGTAAATTCCATTGAATTGGTCAGTATTGCTTTAGACTTGATAAAGGAAGGAACTCTTCCGAAAGCTTGTCAACTTATAAATGTATAGTTAGTCCAATAAAAAAAGTATCATTGCTCAATGCAATACTCTTGTTATTTTGATATTTAAATCACTGGACTAACATGGCTACTCCAATCAACGTATATATATATACACACAGTGGATATAAAAAGTCTACACACCCCTGTTAAAATGTCAGTTTTCTGTGATGTAAAACAATGAGACAAAGATAAATAATTTCAGAACTTTTTCCATCTTTAATGTGACCTATAAACTACACAACTCAATTGAAAAACAAACTGAAATGTTTTAGGTAGAGGGAAGAAAAAATATAAAAATAAAATACCAAATCTGTAAAACACACAAGCGCAAACAGACTCAAGTGTAGGTAAGTACAACAAACACACCACACAATATGGATTGCACTTACAAGATAGAAATTTAATCAGGCGTTTGTTAACAATAAACTTGATGACCAGAAGAAATCATTCATGCACGATAAAGTACAGAATAAGTCTTTACAAATACTGGAAAAGTCCCTCCAGATAGTAATACCGGGACCAGTGTATCAGTTCCTTGTGGGCATCCGTACTCGTGACTCAAAATAGCAATCGCTGTGTTTAGGAGCGCCAATGCCGATGCCGATATCGTCACTATGAAACAGTACGGATCCTCTAACAGTCCAAAAAGCCTCAACGCGTTTCAACCGCCAGCGTGCGGTCTTTCTCAAGAGTTGAAGATGATCTACTTCACCTCCTCAGAAAGGAAGTGCAGGTACAGCTATATTTCACACAGACATTGGTTGCACACTCTAGTTAGCCATTTATAACCATTCCTAATTGGCCTAGGCAAAAAAGGTAACCTAAGTTACAATATGGCGACGCCCACTGCTTTATGGACATCAACTTTACCCTTATTATTTCAATGTTTAAACAACTTATATAATTTTTAAACATACATGTACAAATTATTCTCAGGGTAATCTTTGCACTGAATACATCATTCAAGCAATGATTTATTTAGTGTTTAAAGGGACACTGAACCCAAATTTTTTCTTTTGTAATTCAGAAAGAGCATGCAATTTTAAGCAACTTTCTAATTTACTCCTATTTTCAATTTTTCTTCGTTCTCTTGCTATCATTATTTGAAAAAGAAGGCATCTAAGCCTTTTTTTGGTTTCAGTACTCTGGACAGCACTTTTTTATTGGTGGATGAATGTATCCACCAATCAGCAAGGACAACCCAGGTTGTTCACCCAAAATGGGCCGGCATCTAAACTTACATTCTTGCATTTCAAATAAAGATACCAAGAGAATGAAGAAAATTTGATAATAGGAGTAAATTAGAAAGTTGCTTAAAATTTCATGTTCAATCTGAATCACGGAAGAAAAATTTTGGTTACAGTGTCCCTTTAATGTCCCTTTAAAGTGAGCATTTATACATGAATGCATAGACTATATGAAACAAAACTAAATATGTACTAATATTACGTGCTGATCTTATGTAGTGCATCTCATTTGAATCACTTTTAACAGCTGAGATCTTCTTTTTTAAAGACTTCCTGGATTATTGTCAAAAAAGTATGATCTATCCTTGTATTTGATCTCTTTTGTTTTTGTAAAACTTTGTTGAAAATTAATAACACTTTAAAAAACATATTTTTGCATGAAAAAACCCCCGTTTAAGGAACAAAAGTACACAAAGAAAATGCTCTAAACTGTAACTTAGTATTCAACAACAATCACAATGGTCTAATTTAACAATCACATGGTCTAATGGGGTTGCTCACAACCAAAAGAAGCCGTTGCCAACTCTGTTGCATTTATTAAGCTGGCAATGTTTCCAGCTAGAGAACCTGTCCGCCCTGTGTTTGGTTCAAGCAAGCAGCATAGTTGCACCCATATAATATTGCAGTCACAAAACCAATAGGTCAACAGGAGGGTTTGTCAATCATCCCAGACAAATCTGTATAGAGGTGATATAAAGGGACAGACATCTTAAAAATTTGTATTGTTTAAAAATATAGATAATCCCTTTATTACCCTTTGCCCAGTTTTGCACAGAAAACATGGTTATATTAATACACTTTTTACCTCTGTGATTACCTTGTATCTAAGCCTCTTCTGACAGTCTCCTGATCATATGACTTTTTATTTATTATCTTTTGACTTGCATTTAAGCCAATTAAGGCTGTGACACACTGCAAGCGATGCGACGTGAGGCGAAGCAGCTTCTTCGCCCCGCGGCGCATTACTTTTGAAGTTCAAATATTTCATCTCTGAGCGCGCACAGCCGTATTTACACGCTGCGCGCCGCTCCGCTTGCAGTGTGTCACAGCCTTTAGTGCTGTGTTGTTAGAACCCATGGGCGTGAGCACAATGTTATCTTTATGGCTCACATGAACTAGCACTCTCCTGTTGTGAAAAGCTAGTAAAAAAACATGTGATCATGGGGCTGTTTTTAGTGACTTAGAAACAGGCAGAAATTTAGAGGTTTAAATGTTATAAAGTATATTAATATAACCATGTTGGTTGTACAAAGCTGGGGAATGGGTAGTAAAGGCATTAAACCACGTTAGAGCAGCACTCATAGGGAAAATTAAAAGTCACTTTATTAGAGTCCTTTAAAATAACACATTCCAACAATGAGGGTAAACACAAGACATCGTTACGCGTTTCGTGCCCAACTGGCACTTAGTCATAGTGATCCTATGACTAAGTGCCAGTTGGGCACGAAACGCGTAAGGATGTCTTGTGTTTACCCTCATTGTTGGAATGTGTTATTTTGAAGGACTCTAATAAAGTGACTTTTAATTTTCCCTATGAGTGCTGCTCTAACGTGGTTTTTTGGATTTGGTATTACGGCTTGCTCAGCCGTCAAGCGTGCACCACGTCACAATATTCAGCTCACGCCCCAAACAATTGCAGCACGCTATGTCTGTTAGTGGAGGAGACTGTCAGCTTTAGCCTTGGAGCAGCGTAGAGGATCTGTCTAGTAGTAAAGGCATTATCTATCTTTTTAAACAATAACAATTTTTGTGTTGACTGTCCCTTTAACTCCACCACTTCTAAGGTGGCAACAGATTAGAAAACTATAGTCTTACAACAACCACCACTTTTAAAGTACATTTCTTCTGTTAAGTGTGATCAGTCCACGGGTCATCATTACTTCTGGGATATTACTCCTCCCCAACAGGAAGTGCAAGAGGATTCACCCAGCAGAGCTGCATATAGCTCCTCCCCTCTACGTCACTCCCAGTCATTCTCTTGCACCCAACGACTAGATAGGATGTGTGAGAGGACTATGGTGATTATACTTAGTTTTATATCTTCAATCAAAAGTTTGTTATTTTAAAATAGCACCGGAGTGTGTTATTACCTCTCTGGCAGAGTTTGAAGAAGAATCTACCAGAGTTTTTGTTATGATTTTAGCCGGAGTAGTTAAGATCATATTGCTGTTTCTCAGCCATCTGAGGAGAGGTAAACTTCAGATCAGGGGACAGCGGGCAGATGAATCTGCATAGAGGTATGTAGCAGCTTTTATTTTCTGACAATGGAATTGATGAGAAAATCCTGCCATACCGATATAATGTCATGTATGTATACTTTACACTTCAGTATTCTGGGGAATGGTACTTCACTAGAATTACACTGTAAGAAATACATAAAGCTGTTTAATAACTAGAGATTATGTTTAACGTTTTTGCTGGAATGTAAAATCGTTTTCATTTACTGAGGTACTGAGTGAATAAATGTTTGGGGCCGTTTTTTGGCGCTTTTACTACGCATCAAATATTTCAGTCAGCAACTCATTGTATTCCCTGCATGATCCGGTTCATCTCTACAGAGCTCAGGGGTCTTCAAAACTTATTTTGAGGGAGGTAATTTCTCTCAGCAGAGCTGTGAGAATTGTAGTTTGACTGAGATAAAAAAACGTTTATTCTGTAATTTGTTTCCTGCTTTCAGAATTTGTTATCTTTGCTAATGGGATTAAACCTTTGCTAAAGTTGTGTTGTTTACAAGGATTGAGGCTATAACTGTTTCAATTTATTAATTTTCAACTGTCATAGATCTTCTGTGCTTCTTAAAGGCACAGTACGTTTTAATATTATTCTAATTGAATTGTATTTCCAAGTTGCAAGTTTATTTGCTAGTGTGTTAAACATGTCTGATTCAGAGGATGATACCTGTGTCATTTGTTGCAATGCCAAAGTGGAGCCCAATAGAAATTTATGTACTAACTGTATTGATGCTACTTTAAATAAAAGTCAATCTGTACAAATTGAACAAATTTCACCAAACAACGAGGGGAGAGTTATGCCGACTAACTCGCCTAACGTGTCAGTACCTACATCTCCCGCTCAGAGGGAGGTGCGTGATATTGTAGTGCCGAGTACATCTGGGCGGCCATTACAAATCACATTACAGGATATGGCTACTGTTATGACTGAGGTTTTGGCTAAATTACCAGAACTAAGAGGTAAGCGTGATCACTCTGGGGTGAGAACAGAGTGCGCTGATAATATTAGGGCCATGTCAGACACTGCGTCACAGGTGGCAGAACATGAGGACGGAGAGCTTCATTCTGTGGGTGACGGTTCTGATCCAAACAGACTGGATTCAGATATTTCAAATTTTAAATTTAAACTGGAAAACCTCCGTGTATTACTAGGGGAGGTGTTAGCGGCTCTGAATGATTGTAACACAGTTGCAATACCAGAGAAAATGTGTAGGTTGGATAAATATTTTGCGGTACCGACGAGTACTGAGGTTTTTCCTATACCTAAGAGACTTACTGAAATTGTTACTAAGGAGTGGGATAGACCCGGTGTGCCGTTCTCACCCCCTCCGATATTTAGAAAAATGTTTCCAATAGACGCCACCACAAGGGACTTATGGCAAACGGTCCCTAAGGTGGAGGGAGCAGTTTCTACCTTAGCTAAGCGTACCACTATCCCGGTGGAGGATAGCTGTGCTTTTTCAGATCCAATGGATAAAAAGTTAGAGGGTTACCTTAAGAAAATGTTTGTTCAACAAGGTTTTATATTGCAACCCCTTGCATGCATTGCGCCGATCACGGCTGCAGCGGCATTCTGGATTGAGTCTCTGGAAGAGAACATTGGTTCAGCTACTCTGGACGACATTACGGACAGGCTTAGAGTCCTTAAACTAGCTAATTCATTCATTTCGGAGGCCGTAGTACATCTTACTAAACTTACGGCGAAGAATTCAGGATTCGCCATTCAGGCACGCAGGGCGCTGTGGCTAAAATCCTGGTCAGCTGATGTTACTTCTAAGTCTAAATTGCTTAATATACCTTTCAAAGGGCAGACCTTATTCGGGCCCGGGTTGAAAGAGATTATCGCTGACATTACAGGAGGTAAAGGCCATGCCCTGCCTCAGGACAAAGCCAAAGTTAAGGCTAGACAGTCTAATTTTCGTTCCTTTCGTAATTTCAAAGCAGGAGCAGCATCAACTTCCTCTGCACCGAAACAGGAAGGAGCTGTTGCTCGCTACAGACAAGGCTGGAAACCTAACCAGTCCTGGAACAAGGGCAAGCAGGCCAGGAAACCTACTGCTGCCCCTAAAACAGCATGAATTGAGGGCCCCCGATCCGGGATCGGATCTAGTGGGGGGCAGACTTTCTCTCTTCGCCCAGGCTTGGGCAAGAGATGTCCAGGATCCCTGGGCGCTAGAGATAATATCTCAGGGATACCTTCTGGACTTCAAATACTCTCCTCCAAGAGAGAGATTTCATCTGTCAAGATTGTCAACAATCCAGACAAAGAAAGAGGCGTTTCTACGCTGCGTACAAGAGCTCTTGTTAATGGGAGTAATCCATCCAGTTCCACGATCGGAACAGGGACAGGGGTTTTACTCAAATCTGTTTGTGGTTCCCAAAAAAGAGGGAACTTTCAGACCAATCCTGGACTTAAAGATCCTAAACAAATTCCTAAGAGTTCCATCGTTCAAGATGGAGACTATTCGGACAATTTTACCTATGATCCAAGAGGGTCAGTACATGACCACTGTAGATTTAAAAGATGCTTACCTTCACATACCGATTCACAAAGATCATTATCGGTACCTAAGGTTTGCCCTCCTAGACAGGCATTACCAGTTTGTGGCTCTTCCATTCGGATTGGCTACAGCTCCAAGAATCTTCACAAAGGTTCTGGGTGCTCTTCTGGCGGTACTAAGACCGCGGGGAATATCGGTAGCTCCATACCTAGACGACATTCTGATACAAGCTTCAAACTTTCAAACTGCCAAGTCTCATACAGAGTTAGTGCTGGCATTTCTAAGGTCACATGGATGGAAGGTGAACGAAAAGAAGAGTTCACTCGTTCCACTCACAAGAGTTCCCTTCCTGGGGACTCTTATAGATTCTGTAGAAATGAAGATTTACCTGACAGAGGACAGGCTAACAAGACTTCAAAGTGCTTGCCGCACCCTACATTCCATTCAACACCCGTCAGTGGCTCAATGCATGGAGGTAATCGGCTTAATGGTAGCGGCAATGGACATAGTACCCTTTGCACGCTTACACCTCAGACCACTGCAACTGTGCATGCTAAGTCAGTGGAATGGGGATTACTCAGACGTATCCCCTTCTCTGAATCTGGATCAAGAGACCAGAAATTCTCTTCTATGGTGGCTTTCTCGGCCACATCTGTCCAGGGGGATGCCGTTCAGCAGACCAGACTGGACAATTGTAACAACAGACGCCAGCCTTCTAGGTTGGGGTGCCGTCTGGAATTCTCTGAAGGCTCAGGGACAATGGAGTCAGGAGGAGAGTCTCCTGCCAATAAACATTCTGGAATTGAGAGCAGTTCTCAATGCCCTCCTGGCTTGGCCCCAGTTGACAACTCGGGGGTTCATCAGGTTTCAGTCGGACAACATCACGACTGTTGCTTACATCAACCATCAGGGAGGGACAAGAAGCTCCCTAGCTATGATGGAAGTATCAAAGATAATTCTCTGGGCAGAGTCTCACTCTTGCCACCTGTCAGCAATCCACATCCCAGGAGTGGAGAACTGGGAGGCGGATTTCTTAAGTCGTCAGACTTTTCATCCGGGGGAGTGGGAACTTCATCCGGAGGTCTTTGCCCAAATACTGCGACGTTGGGGCAAACCAGAGATAGATCTCATGGCGTCTCGACAGATTGCCAAGCTTCCTCGTTACGGGTCCAGATCCAGGGATCCAGGAGCAGTCCTGATAGATGCTCTGACAGCACCTTGGGACTTCAGGATGGCTTACGTGTTTCCACCCTTCCCGTTGCTTCCTCGATTGATTGCCAGAATCAAACAAGAGAGAGCATCAGTGATTCTAATAGCACCTGCGTGGCCACGCAGGACTTGGTATGCAGACCTGGTGGACATGTCATCCTGTCCACCTTGGTCTCTACCTCTGAAGCAGGACCTTCTGATACAGGGTCCCTTCAAACATCAAAATCTAACTTCTCTGAAGCTGACTGCTTGGAAATTGAACGCTTGATTTTATCAAGACGTGGGTTTTCTGAGTCAGTTATTGATACCTTAATACAGGCTAGGAAACCTGTTACCAGAAAGATTTACCATAAGATATGGCGTAAATACCTATATTGGTGTGAATCCAAAGGTTACTCTTGGAGTAAGGTTAGGATTCCTAGGATATTGTCTTTTCTACAAGAAGGTTTAGAAAAGGGTTTATCTGCTAGTTCATTAAAGGGACAGATCTCAGCTCTGTCCATTCTGTTACACAAACGTCTGTCAGAAGTTCCTGACGTCCAGGCTTTTTGTCAGGCTTTGACCAGGATTAAGCCTGTGTTTAAAACTGTTGCTCCACCATGGAGTTTAAACCTTGTTCTTAATGTTTTACAGGGCGTTCCGTTTGAACCCCTTCATTCCATTGATATAAAGTTGTTATCTTGGAAAGTTCTATTTTTAATGGCTATTTCCTCGGCTCGAAGAGTCTCTGAATTATCAGCCTTACAATGTGATTCTCCTTATTTGATTTTTCATTCGGATAAGGTAGTCCTGCGTACTAAACCTGGGTTCTTACCTAAGGTAGTTACTAACAGGAATATCAATCAAGAGATTGTTGTTCCTTCTTTATGCCCAAATCCTTCTTCAAAGAAGGAACGTCTACTGCACAACCTGGATGTAGTCCGTGCTCTAAAATTTTACTTACAGGCAACTAAGGAATTTCGACAAACGTCTTCTCTGTTTGTCATTTACTCTGGGCAGAGGAGAGGTCAAAAAGCTTCCGCTACCTCTCTTTCTTTTTGGCTTCGTAGCATAATTCGTTTAGCTTATGAGACTGCTGGACAGCAGCCTCCTGAAAGAATTACAGCTCATTCTACTAGAGCTGTGGCTTCCACTTGGGCCTTCAAGAATGAGGCCTCTGTTGAACAGATTTGCAAGGCTGCAACTTGGTCTTCGCTTCATACTTTTTCCAAATTTTACAAATTTGACACTTTTGCTTCATCGGAGGCTATTTTTGGGAGAAAGGTTCTTCAGGCAGTGGTTCCTTCTGTATAAAGAGCCTGCCTATCCCTCCCGTCATCCGTGTACTTTTGCTTTGGTATTGGTATCCCAGAAGTAATGATGACCCGTGGACTGATCACACTTAACAGAAGAAAACATAATTTATGCTTACCTGATAAATTCCTTTCTTCTGTAGTGTGATCAGTCCACGGCCCGCCCTGTTTTTAAGGCAGGTAAATATTTTTTA
Source organism: Bombina bombina (assembly GCF_027579735.1). Taxonomy (NCBI): domain Eukaryota; kingdom Metazoa; phylum Chordata; class Amphibia; order Anura; family Bombinatoridae; genus Bombina; species Bombina bombina. The sequence continues at coordinate 95,178,928 of NC_069508.1, read as the reverse complement.
ATTTATACTCCAGTCACCACTTCACCCTTGGCTTTTCCTTTCTCGTTGGTCCTTGGTCGAATGACTGGGAGTGACGTAGAGGGGAGGAGCTATATGCAGCTCTGCTGGGTGAATCCTCTTGCACTTCCTGTTGGGGAGGAGTAATATCCCAGAAGTAATGATGACCCGTGGACTGATCACACTACAGAAGAAAGGAATTTATCAGGTAAGCATAAATTATGTTTTTGCCGGCTCCATGCTGTGTCTGTAGCTTGATAAATAGAGCCTACTCAGCCTACAATAAGCTTGACTCATTAATGCAAAACCAATGTGCTTTAATGAATGAGAAGATGTAATTTTATCATTTGAATGTCTTTTATATACAGTGTATTTAATTGCTGTGATCTAATACACTTTTTTTTCACATAATTGTGTTTATTATACCATATAAAATAATAACCACAAAAACAAATGTCCACAGCACCAAATATATGAGGAATTTCTTGTCTTTATTCTTAGCTTGATAAAAGCATGTAAGCACACAGCAACAGCAAGGAACACAAGTACACAATGAAAATGCTCTAAACTGTAACTTAAAGCAACATTGTATCAAGCCCCGAAAAAATGCGCCTAAAAAGTCGCGATTATTTTCACAATAGTTCGCAATGTGTGAAGTCAAAAATGTCGCCAGTATTTATCAATATTTTAGAGACATTTTTGGGGAAAAACTTTTTTGCGATGTCAAGCGAATGGCTGATCCTAGTTTTCTTGCGAAAATGTCATTTGCACTATATTTATCAATCTTAATTTTAGACACCGGTAAATGGTTTATTGTTTTAGTCAAGTGATTGTTTAAAAGAATGTTATTTCTTATATATTAAAGTTAGTTTTATTTTGCCCCTTCTTTGGCTCTCTTTCATTAAGGAAGGTTGCCCGTTTTTTGGAGCTCATCTTCTTTCTTTTTAATACACTTATTTCAATTGCACTTTAATTATTTTATTTTTTTTATAATATATTTATTATTATTCAGGATCTGCGCCTTGTTGTGGGCAATTTCTAACCCTAGATACAGCAAGAAAAATACATATTTCCATTTTCCCTCCAGACAAACAACAATATCGCTCTTTATTTTTCACTCCTCGCAACCTACAAATTGGCGAGATTGAAAGCAGTGAATATTACATGCAACACTTTTCATAAATATATGAGAACTGCGAATATATACGGGCATTTTAAAATGCCAATAGAGATTAATACAAAAATTAGGCATTTCCAGACAACTTATTTGCATATACTTAAGACTTGTGAATGGTTATGAGTCAATTTGTTCGCACATATGAAAAGTTGCGACTTTATTGGTGCGTGACCTTTCATAAATATGGTGATATCATTTGTGAGGTTTTTTTTTAAGACAAATGTGAGAATTTTCTTGTTCTCACTTTGATAAATCTTAGTATTCTAATGTAACAATCACATGGTCTAATGGGGTTGCTCACAACCAAAAGAAGCCGTTGTCAACTCTGTTCCATTTATTAAGCTGGCAATGTTTCCAGCTAGAGAACCTGTCCACCCTGTGTTTGGTTCAAGCAAGCAGCATAGTTGCACCCATATAATATTGCACTCACAAAACCAATAGGTCAACAGGAGGGTTTGTCAAATCTTTTAGCATGATTAAGGGTGAATAACCCGAAATGTTGCATTTTGTTGTTGCTGTGTGCCTACATGCTTTTATCAAGCTGAGAACAAAGACAAGAAATTCCTCTTCCTCATATATTTGGTGCTGTGGACATTTGTTTTTGTGGTTATATTGAGGGGCGTTTGCAGCGGCCCCCTACCACCTGCACCAGGTACAGTGCTGTTTTTCTAAGTTGAACAATATAAAATAATAACAGTGACAATATATTTTTTTTTGTTATTACACACAGAGCCTAACAAGTTATGATGTCTGTAGTATTCTGCTGGGGATATCCACGATGCTGGTGTGGCTTGGGGTCATACGATACTTAGGATTCTTTGAGAAGTACAATGTAAGTTTACTTTAAAATGCGTTATAAAAAAAAACATGCTAGGCAATATGTTATATCACATAATGTGAAGGGACAAGATTTACGTTTGGCATAGATAAAGATTAAAGGGATATGACAACAAAAATGTTCTTTGATTCAGAGAGAGCGTACAATTTAAAAAAAAATTCCAATTTACTTCTATTATCAAATTTGCTTAGTTCCTATGATATTCTGTGTTAAAGAGATACCTAGGTAGACATCTGGATCACTACATGGCAGGAAATAGTGCTGCCATCTAGTGCTCTGCAAATGGATAACATTCTTGTAAAACTGCTGCCATCTAGTGCTCTGCAAATGGATAACATTCTTGTAAAACTGCTGCCATCTAGTGCTCTGCAAATGAATAACATCCTTGTAAAACTGCTGCCATCTAGTGCTCTGCAAATGAATAACATCCTTGTAAAACTGCTGCCATCTAGTGCTCTTGCATATGGATAACATTCTTGTAAAACTGCTGCCATCTAGTGCTCTGCAAATGAATAACATCCTTGTAAAACTGCTGCCATCTAGTGCTCTGCAAATGAATAACATCCTTGTAAAACTGCTGCCATCTAGTGCTCTTGCAAATGGATAACATTCTTGTAAAACTGCTGCCATCTAGTGCTCTTGCAAATGGATAACATTCTTGTAAAACTGCTGCCATCTAGTGCTCTTGCAAATGGATAACATTCTTGTAAAACTGCTGCCATCTAGTGCTCTTGCAAATGGATAACATTCTTGTAAAACTGCTGCCATCTAGTGCTCTGCAAATGAATAACATCCTTGTAAAACTGCTGCCATCTAGTGCTCTTGCAAATGGATAACATTCTTGTAAAACTGCTGCCATCTAGTGCTCTTGCATATGGATAACATTCTTGCAAAACTGCTGCCATTTAGTGCATCAGAAATGGGCAGGCTCCTAAGCATACATCTCTGCTTTTCAAGAAAAGATAACAAGAAAACAAAGAAAAATTAATAATAGACGTAAATTAGAAAGTTGTTTAAAATCACACGCTCTATTTGAATCATGAAATAATCAAAAATGGGGTTTGATATCCCTGTTAATAAAAAAGCCAATTTAATTGTTTTAAATTTTACTGATATAGCAAAAAATGTCTGATAATATAGTATGCATGCTGATTGGCTGAAACAATACTAAAGCGTGGATAGGGATACATTTCCATGAGCCAGAAAACAAAAAGTAGGTTTATTCAGCACCTGTTGCTTTTAATAGACTGAGAACCTTTTATAGACTAACAGAAGTGATACATTTTTCTATCGTTTCATTTTTTTTTTCTAAATCTGATTTATTTATTTTCTTAGCTTTATTGAGTGTTCTTCTATATGAGCAAATTGCAACATTCCTACCAGTATCAGTAAAGATTCAAATTTTAGTGCAAAAATAATTAAATAAAAATGAAAAAACAAATATGCCCAAACCACCATTTTGACCGCTAACAATTACATACTATGGCAACCAATAAATGGCATTTTGTGTGGATATCACAATGCACAATTTCTTGGGAGCTGTTGACAAGATATCTGTATTCTACCCAGTAGCTGTTTAACCTCTTAAGGACATATGACGGAATTTTTCCGTCATAAAACAATTGAGCAAACTGAAAGCTGTTTCCTTAAAGGGTTAAGCCTGGATCCAGCTCAGTTGACATTTTAAATATGTTATTACTGTACTAGATATTTATCCAGTAATATAACTATAAAGAGTGTACATTGGCAGTTTCTGCTTTTCTAGTTTAAAGGGCAGTACCGTGTTAGACCGTGTAAAAGTAAAAATCCTTTTGTAAGAAATTAAGAAAAGTGATGCACAGGTGATACCTTTAACCCTTTCCAGTCCTTTAAATATCTAATGGGTGCGGCCGGCAGGTCTTATTTAATTTCCGCGCCAATTTTTTGAATTACACAGCTAAATAGCAAGTCACAGCTAAAACCCTTTGTTGGATATATTCCGACAAAGGACCGCAAAGTGTTAATAGGTAACTAATAGTGGATACAGTTGCAAGCTTTCAGGACACTGAGGTCCCATCGTCAGGCATTGTGATCAGGCCACGACAGGCTTAAAGGGACACTAAACACAAAATGTAAACTACATGATTATAAACTTTCATATATAAGAATGTTTGCAATGAAAACTGCAGCTTTATTTTGTCAAATGAGAATATTGTTTTATGTTCTTTTCACTGAGTTCCCTGTCCCCCAGAACAAAGAACCAATCACAAACTAATATTCAGATATAGCACAAACTCTTACCTAGATTACGAGTCTTGAGTTAGCCTTAAAAAGCAGCGTTGAGAGGTCCCAACGCTGCTTTTTTCCTAACGCTGGTATTACGAGTCTTGCAGGTACAGGTATACTGCTCACTTTTTTGGCCAGACTCGGAAATACCGCAAATCCACTTACGTAAATTGCGTGTCCTCTTTTTTTCAATGGGACTTCCATAACGCCGGTATTACGGTATTACGAGTCCGCAAAAAAGTGAGCGGTATAGCCTCTCCTGTCAAGAGTGGTACCGCATTTAAAAGTCAGTAGTTAAGAGTTTCATGGGCTAACGCCGTAGTATAAAACTCTTAACTAAAGTGCTAAAAAGTACACTAACACCCATAAACTACCTATTAACCCATAAACCGAGCCCCCTCCCCACATCGTAAACACTAAAAAAATATATTTTTAACCCCTAATCTGCAGAACTGGACATCGCTGCCACTATAATAAACATATTAACCGCTAAACCGCTGCCCGCCGGCATCGCAAACACTAGTTAAATTATTATTAACCCCTAATCTGTCGTCCCTAACATCGCCAACACCTACCTACATTTATTAACCCCTAATCTGCCGTCCCAACGTCGCCGCAACTATATTAAATGTATTAACCCCTAAATCTAAGTCTAACCCTAACACCCCCCTAACTTAAATATAATTTAAATAAATCTAAATTAAATTACTATCATTCACTAAATTATTCCTATTCAAAACTAAATACTTACCTATAAAATAAACCCTAAGATAGCTACAATATAACTAATAGTTACATTGTAGCTATCTAAGGGTTTATTTTTATTTTACAGGCAACTTTGTATTTATTTTAACTAGGTAGAATAGTTATTAAATTGTGATTAACTATTTAATAGCTACCTTGTTAAAATAAAGAGACAAATATACCTGTAAAATAAATACTAACCTAAGTTACAATTACACCAAACACTACACTAACACTACACTAATAATAAACCAAATTATCAAAAATAAAAAAAATGAAACCTAATCCCTCTAAAAATAAATAAGCCCCCCAAAATAACCCCCCCCCTAATCTAATACTAAACTACCAATAGCCTTTAAAATGTCTTTTGTAGGGCATTGCCCTGAGTTAAACAGCTCTTTTGCATTAAAAAAATACTAAGGCCCCTAGTTATCAAGCCGTCAACCTCAAATACGCTGGAATTCCGCAGCGTATTTGTGGCGAGGCTGATTCGCCTTAGTTATCAAGCCCTAGATACCGGCAAAAGTAGTAGTAGACTCAGTCCGACACAGATCGATGCTTACGTCACTACAGATGTTCCGCACACAAGTGCGGCACAATCTGACTACTTTTGCTAGTTATCAAATGACTAGTAGGTACGCTCGGCACTTTTCCGGCCCAGCGTACCTGGTTTTCAAACCGCCGCCCTGGAGACGGCGGATCCCATAGGAATCAATGGGAGTCTGACCATAGCGAAAGTTCATGTTCGCTGCTGCCAGACATCCCATTGATTCCTATGGGAGCTGTCTACACCTAACACCCTAACATGTACCCCGAGTCAAAACACCCCTAATCTGTCCCCCTACACCGCCGCAACTAAATAAAGTTATTACCCCCTAAACCGCCGCTCCCGGAGCCCACTGCCCCTATAATAAATATGTTAACCCCTAAACCGCCGCTCCCGGACCCCACCGCCACCTACATTATACCTATTAACCCCTATCCTGCCCCCCCTACACCGCCGCCACTGTAATAAAATTATTAACCCCTAAACCTAAGTCTAACACTAACCCTAACACCCCCTAACTTAAATATTAATTAAATAAATCTAAATAATATTTCTCTTATTAAATAAATTAATCCTATTTAAAACTAAATACTTACCTTTAAAATAAACCCTAATATAGCTACAATATAAATAATTATATTGTAGCTATTTTAGGATTTATTTTTTATTTTACAGGCAACTTTCAATTTATTTTAACTAGGTACAATAGCTATTAAATAGTTATTAACTATTTAATAGCTACCTAGCTAAAATAAAGAGAAATTTACCTGTAAAATAAAAACTAACCTAAGTTACAATTACACCTAACACTACACTATACTTTAATAAATTATTCCTATTTAAAACAAAATACTTACCTGTAAAATAAACCCTAAGATAGCTACAATATAAATAATAATTACATTGTAGCTATTTTAGGATTTATATTTATTTTACAGGTAACTTTGTATTTATTTTAGCTAGTTAGAATAGTTATTAACTATTTAATAACTACCTAGCTAAAAGAAATAAAAAATTACCTGTAAAATAAATCCTAACCTAAGTTACAATTAAACCTAACACTACACTATCATTAAATTAATTAAATAAATTACCTACAAATAACTACAATTAAATTAAATAAACTAACTAAAGTACTAAAAAAATAAAAAAAGCTAAGTTACAAAAAATAAAAAAAAATAAGTTACAAACATTTAAAAAAATATTACAACAATTGTAAGCTACTTACACCTAATCTAAGCCCCCTAATAAAATAACAAAGCCCCCCCAAATAAAAAAATGCCCTACCCTATTCTAAATTAAAAAGTTACCAGCTCTGTTACCTTACCAGCCCTTAAAAGGGCCTTTTGCGGGGCATGCCCCAAACAATTCTGCTCTTTTGCCTGTAAAATAAAAATGCAACCCCCCTCAACATTAAAACCCACCACCCACATACCCCTAATCTAACCCAAACCCCCCTTAAATAAACCTAACACTACCCCCCTGAAGATCATCCTACCTTGAGTCGCCTTCAGCCAGCCGACCACCGATGGAACCGAAGAGGAGATCCAGAGCGGCAGAAGTCATCATCCAAGGGGCTCTGAAGAAGTCTTCCATCCGATGAAGTCATCATCCAGGTGGCGCTGAAGAGGTCTTCCATCCGATAGAATTCTTCATCCAGGCGGCGTCTTCAATCTTCATCCATCCGGAGCGGAGCCATCTTCAGACGAGCCGACGCGGAGCCATCCTCTTCTTCCCGACGACTAACGACAAATGGATATTCCTTTAAGGGACGTCATCCAAGATGGCGTCCCTTCAATTCCGATTGGCTGATAGGATTCTATCAGCCAATCGGAATTAAGGTAGGAAAAATCTGATTGGCTGATTGAATCAGCCAATCAGATTGAAGTTCAATCCGATTGGCTGATCCAATCAGCCAATCAGATTGAGCTCGCATTCTATTGGCTGATCGGAACAGCCAATAGAATGCGAGCTCAATCTGATTGGCTGATTGGATCAGCCAATCGGATTGAACTTCAATCTGATTGGCTGATTCAATCAGCCAATCAGATTTTTCCTACCTTAATTCCAATTGGCTGATAGAATCCTATCAGCCAATCGGAGTTGAAGGGACGCCATCTTGGATGACGTCCCATAAAGGAATATCCATTCGTCGTTAGTCGTCGGGAAGACGAGGATGGCTCCGCGTCGGCTCGTATGAAGATTGAAGACGCCGCCTGGATGAAGACTTCTATCGGATGGAAGACTTCTTTAGCGCCCCTTGGATGATGACTTCTGCCGCTCCGGATCTCCTCTTCGGTTCCATCGGTGGTCGGCTGGCTGAAGACGACTTAAGGTAGGATGATCTTCAGGGGGGTAGTGTTAGGTTTATTTAAGGGGGGTTTGGGTTAGATTAGGGGTATGTGGGTGGTGGGTTTTAAATGTTGGGGGGGTTGTATTTTTATTTTACAGGCAAAAGAGCAGAATTGTTTGGGGCATGCCCCGCAAAAGGCCCTTTTAAGGGCTGGTAAGGTAAAAGAGCTGGTAACTTTTTAATTTAGAATAGGGTAGGGCATTTTTTTTTATTTTGGGGGGCTTTGTTATTTTATTAGGGGGCTTAGATTAGGTGTAAGTAGCATAAAATTGTTGTAATATTTTTTTAAATGTTTGTAACTTATTTTTTTTATATTTTGTACTTTAGTTAGTTTATTTAATTTAATTGTAGTTATTTGTAGTTAATTTATTTAATTAATTTAATGATAGTGTAGTGTTAGGTTTAATTTGTAACTTAGGTTAGGATTTATTTTACAGGTAATTTTTTATTTCTTTTAGCTAGGTAGTTATTAAATAGTTAATAACTATTTAATAACTATTCTAACTAGCTAAAATAAATACAAAGTTACCTGTAAAATAAATATAAATCCTAAAATAGCTACAATATAATTATTATTTATATTGTAGCTATCTTAGGGTTTATTTTACAGGTAAGTATTTAGTTTTAAATAGGAATAATTTATTAAAGTATAGTGTAGTGTTAGGTGTAATTGTAACTTAGGTTAGTTTTTATTTTACAGGTAAATTTCTCTTTATTTTAGCTAGGTAGCTATTAAATAGTTAATAACTATTTAATAGCTATTGTACCTAGTTAAAATAAATTGAAAGTTGCCTGTAAAATAAAAATAAATCCTAAAATAGCTACAATATAATTATTATTTATATTGTAGCTATATTAGGGTTTATTTGAAAGGTAAGTATTTAGTTTTAAATAGGATTAATTTAGTTAATAAGAGAAATATAATTTAGATTTATTTAATTAATATTTAAGTTAGGGGGTGTTAGGGTTAGTGTTAGACTTAGGTTTAGGGGTTAATAATTTTATTACAGTGGCGGCGGTGTAGGGGGGGCAAGATAGGGGTTAATAAATTTATTATAGGTGGCGACGGTGTAGGGGGGGGCAGGATAGGGATTAATAAGTTTATTATAGGTGGCGACGGTGTAGGGGGGGCAGATTAGGGGTTAATAAGTTTAATATAGGTTGCGGCGTGGTCCGGGAGCGGTGGTTTAGGGGTTAAACTATTTATTTAGTTGCGGCGAGGTCCGGGATCCGCAGGATAGGGGTTTATAACTTTATTATAGGTGGCGGCGGTATAGGGGGGCAGGATAGGGGTTACTAGGTATAATATAGGTGGCGGCGGGGTCCGGGAGCGGCGGTTTAGGGGTTAATAACTTTATTGAGTTGCGGGGGACTCCGGGGCGCCGGTATAGGGGGTAGAACAGTGTAGTTAGTGTGGGTGCTTAGTGACAGGGGTATCAATAAAGCTGTCAAAAACCCGAAGAGTAGCGAGATCGGATGAGTGATAACTCTCACACTCCGCTGCTCATCGCCCCGTACTTGGTGCGCGGCTTTTTGACAGCTTTTTTGATAACTTAGGCGAAATTTTGAAGGTCCGCGGCGGCTATGGTAGGTGAGCTTAGGCGGGCGTATTGGACCAGCGAAGGCAGGTAAAGTAGACGGCTTGATAACTACCCCCCTAAATCCCCCCTCTAACAGTAAATCCACCAAACCCCCCAAAATAAAAAAAAACTAACACTAAAAAATCCTAAACTACCCTTTTCCCCTAATGGGGCATTTGTATGGGCATTGCCCTTAAAAGGGCATTCAGCTCTTTTACAAGTGCCCATTAAATCCCTCATCTAAAAAATAAAAAAAATCCCCAAAATAAAAAAAATCCTATTTCTAAGCCCAAAATAGGTAATCACCGTTCCTGAAGTCCGGTGGAGAAGGTCCTCTTCCAGACGGCTGTGAAGTCTTCTTGGAACCGGCGACATCTTCCATCTTCATCCAGGACTAAGTCATCGCGGAGCGGTGATGACCGTGGAACTGAAGACCGGCCACCGTGGAGCCATGGAGCGTGGAGGATCCTCTTCGTACGATCACCGCCGTACACTGAATATTGAATGCAAGTTACGCGTTTAAATATGGCGTCACTTGCATTCCTATTGGCTGATTTGAATCTTCAAATTCAAATTAGTAAATAGGATGAGAGCTACTGAATTCCTATTGGCTGATTTGATTGTTGATGCAAAACTGATAATCCAACTTTTAAAAGCATGTGACACCATAAAGGCTTAGGGCGGGAGGGAAAAGTAAACAAAAGCTTGCATAAATTGCCTTAAAGTATTAACCCAAGCCTCCCTTGGAGGAAGTGAAACAAAACACATTTTTTAGATGTATTTTACAACAAAAGGCTGTAAAATAAACAATGAATGTATATTGCAATAATGTTTCACTTGCAATAGTGAAACAATTTATGCGTTGTTGAAATTTCAAGTTTAACGGTCCTTTTAATGGAGAAGGAGTTTGTGCGGACATTGCAACAGGACCGCGATACTGTTTAGCAACTTCCATAGATATTTAAAGACATTAATCACATTGAGGTTGTCATATAAAATGTTTGATTATATGTCGTAAAAAAATCTTTGCAATATACTTTAATTATTTATTTTGTCCAACGTTAAACTTGATATATCCCACACTGCCCTTGGTTACACACTTTAATGACCCATTTATAATTTCCCCTTATTGGTTTCATCAAAGAGGCAGCCCCCATAGGTTTATCGTCACTTAAAGGAATAGTAAACCCAAATAGTTTCTTTCATGATTCAGATAGAGCATGCAATTTTAAGTAACTCTCTAATTTACACCTATTATACATTTTTCTTTGTTCTTTTGGTATCTTTTTTTGAAAAAGCAGGAATTAACGCTTTTGAGCCTGCCCATTTTAGGTTCAGAACCTGGGTTGCGCTTGCTTATTGGATGGCTAAATGTAGTTACCAATCAGCAAGCACTATCCAGGGTACTGAACCAAAAAATAGGCGGGCTCCAAAGCTTTCATTCCTGCTTTTTCAAATAGAGATAGCAAGAGAACAAAGAAAAATAGCTAATAGGAGTAAATCAGAAAGTTGCTTAAAATTGCATGCTCTATCTGAATCATGAAAGAAAATATTTGGGTTTACAATCCCTTTAAACTTTACTTTTTTTTTTTATTATTTAAACAGCCAATATAATTTAAAAACACATGTCCATAGTATTCACAGGCTAATATTTTGAATACATCATTATGCCTAGCATTATTATTTAATGTCTCTTGGACAGCTGCTGCTATTAATTTCAGGCTCTCCCAGTTGGGCATCCGCTGTGCAACAACCCTGATACTTTCAGTTGTAACTTGCACATAATCGAGCCCAGTAGTGTTTTGTGATTTTACTTATGTCTCTTTACATATTAATTAAATACTTATTTCCTACAATTTCTATCCATTTATACAGCTGCTGATTCTGACGTTAAGGGCAGCTCTTCCTAACGTGATCCGATTTTGCTGTTGTGCTGCTATGATATACCTGGGGTACTGCTTTTGTGGATGGATTGTCTTGGGTCCTTACCACGTAAAGGTAATTTAAAGGGACATACAAATACAAAAATAAAATACACTAATGTATTACAGCAATTTGTTATTACACTGATGTCTTGTATATATTTTTGTGTTTAACCCCTGCAACGGGTTTAAACAGATAGTTAAAGGGACAGTGTACCCTAATTTTTTCTGCCCTTTCATTTGTTCACAAATATCTAGTTTACCTGCTGGAGTGTATTCAATTGTTCACAAATAGCTCCTTTACCTTTATTTCATTATTTAAAACAGACAATGTTACACTCCCAGTGGGGGTTAAAAGAGATAAGTATTGAAATGCAAATTTTCAGTTATTCTCTCTATATATTGGGCTTTGGCATGTAAGACAGATATAAGATAAGGAAACATGTGTACAGAAAGTGATAAAAAAAAGGTGACATGTTTGCTCTGCATGCTCAATCCATTTTAATGGGTTGTGGTTTCAAAGAACAAAGACAGTTATTTCATATACAAAAATAAACCTAAATAATAGATTTTTCATACATTTTTTAATCTGTTACTGGTATAACAAGTAATTGGAAATGCATTAAGGGGGAAAAATTACAGTACACTGTACCGCCAACTAGACCACCAACAATCTCCAGAATGTAGTGTGGGGATCGCCAAAAACAGAGTTTGATCTGTGATCCCCTGCATGAAGAAAAGAGCTTGTCATGTACACTGAAAGGGTTAAATACCATATTTAAAACAAAGAATGTTTTAGGAGCAGCATCCAATTAGAGTGGCTATTTTATTAAACATTGAACTTGACTATCTACCCGGAGATGGATTAAAAAGGAGCCTTAAAGCGACAGTCTACACCTTAGTCATTGTAAAGTCTTACTTAAAGGGCCATAATACCCAAATGTTTAAACACTTGAAAGTGATGCAGCATAGCTGTAAAAAGCTGACTAGAAAATATCACCTGGACATCTCTATGTAAAAAAGAAAGATATTTTACCTCAAAAGTTCCTCAGTAGCCACCTCCCATTGTAAAGGATTTCTAAGCAGCATTTTAGTGTGTCTGTCCTGGGACATCTGAAGGGACTAGCATCGTGCACTCTCATATTATTTCACCAATCAGGTAAAGGAAGTTTACAATGAAATCTCATGAGAGTCAAGTCAAATCTCATGAGATCACAGTAAAAGTTCATGACCTCAGCACTGCTGATGCTGATTGGCTGCTGTTCATTTCTTCATTTTTTTTCATTTTTTTACCTGCAGCTGGGAGCAGCTGAGTATAACTTTTTACACAGAACTTATTCTGCTGAGCTGAGGAGATTGTGAGGTAAAATATCTTCCTTTTTTACATAGAGATGCTCAGGTGATATTTTCCTGTCAGCTTTTTACAGTTATACTGCATCAGTTTCAAGTGATTTAGCATATGAGTATTATGTCCCTTTAAGATTAAGCTGCAAAATATCCTCTTGCTCCCTTTCTATATCATGCAGCAGTAACAGTAAAAAAGTTATTTTAAAATGACTATTGTTTCTGGGCCACTTTGATATAGCTGCTAAGCTCCGCCCACTGATGACATCACGATCTGGGCTGCATCTATGCACTCTGCTAGATAGCATTAACAATCGGTTGAATCCAATTAGTGAGTCTTTTGTAACTAGTGAAGCCTTTAATGCAGCCCAGATCATGATGTCATCAGTGGGCGGAGCTTGGCAAACATTTCAAAGTGACCAGAAACAAAATTCATTTTAAAATAACTTTTTTTACTGCATGATATAGAAAGGGAGCAGGAGGCTATTTGCAGCTTAATCTAAAGTAAGACTTTAAGATGACTAAGCTGTAGACTGTCCCTTTAAGGCTCCTTTTTTTATCCATCTCCGGGTATTCTATTAGGGGGTTAAACTGATGAATTATATGATGCATTGACCATACTGAGGTGAATTAGCAAGTATTGCACCAGTAAAATGCTGTTATTTATTTGTACATGTACACTGTCCATTTAAAGTCAGCTCCAGAGCAGTAATGCACTACTGGGTGCTAGCTGAACACATCTGGGGAGCAAGTGACAAGAGAGAAATTTGTGTAGCCACCAATCTAGCTATAGATGCTTTCAATCCAGGATACCAAGAGAGCAAAGCAAATTTGATAATAAAACTAAATTGATAAGTCTCTTAAAATGTCTTGCTTTGTCTGAACCATCTGAGTTTAGTTTTGACTGTCATGTCCCTTTAATTAACTATAATGTTGAATAAGTGCAATGGTACACTCTGCAGTACATTTATTCTTTTTTTTTATTATTCTTTTTTTAAGCACAATCTGTGGTTAAAAAAGTTGATGAATATATTACTTATAAGATAAAACAAGAAGACATACCGCTAGATTTAGAGTTCTGCGGCCAAAGGGGTGCGTTAGCTACGTGTGCTTTTTTCCCCCCGCACCTTTTAAATACCGCTGGTATTTAGAGTTCACAGAAGGGCTGCGTTAGGCTCCAAAAAAGGGAGCGTAGAGCATATTTACCGCCACTGCAACTCTAAATACCAGCGTTGCTTACGGACGCGGCCAGCTTCAAAAACGTGCTCGTGCACGATTCCCCCATAGAAAACAATGGGGCTGTTTGAGCTGAAAAAAAACCTAACACCTGCAAAAAAGCAGCGTTAAGCTCGTAACGCAGCCCCATTGTTTCCTGTGGGGAAACACTTCCTAAGTCTGCACCTAACACCCTAACATGTACCCCAAGTCTAAACACCCCTAACCTTACACTTATTAACCCCTAATCTGCCGCCCCCGCTATCGCTGACCCCTGCATATTTTTTTAACCCCTAATCTGTCGCTCCGTACACCGCCGCCACCTACGTTATTCCTATGTACCCCTAATCTGCTGCCCCTAACAACGCCGACCCCTATATTATATTTATTAACCCCTAATCTGCCGCTCCGTACACCGCTGCAACCTACATTATACCTATGTACCCCTAATCTGCTGCCCCTAACACCGCCGACCCTATATTATATTTATTAACCCCTAATCTGCCGCCCCCAACGTCGCCTCCACCTACCTACAATAATTAACCCCTAATCTGCCGACCGGATCTCACCGCTACTCTAATAAATGTATTAACCCCTAAAGCTAAGTCTAACCCTAACACCCCCCTAAGTTAAATATAATTTAAATCTAACTAAATAAATTAACTCTTATTAAATAAATTATTCCTATTTAAAGCTAAATACTTACCTGTAAAATAAAACCTAATATAGCTACAATATAAATTATAGTTATATTGTAGCTATTTTAGGATTAATATTTATTTTACAGGCAACTTTGTATTTATTTTAACCAGGTACAATAGCTATTAAATAGTAAATAACTATTTAATAATTACCTAGTTAAAAATAATTACAAAATTACTTAAATAATTTTCCTAAATCCTAACCTAAGTTACAATTAAACATAACACTACACTATCAATAAATAAATTAAATGCCTACAATTATCTACAATTAAACCTAACAATACACTATCAATAAATTAATTAAATACAATACCTACAAATAAATACAATGAAATAAACTAACTAAAGTACAAAAAATAAAAAAGAACTAAGTTACAAAAAATAAAAAAATATTTACAAACATTAGAAAAATATTACAACAATGTTAAACTAATTACACCTACTCTAAGCCCCCTAATAAAATAAGAAAGACCCCCAAAATAAAAAAAATGCCCTACTCTATTCTAAAATTAAAATAGAAAAGCTCTTTTACCTTACCAGCCCTGAAAAGGGCCCTTTGCGGGGCATGCCCCAAAGAATTCAGCTCTTTTGCCTGTAAAAAAAAAACATATAATACCCCCCCCCCAACATTACAACCCACCACCCACATTCCCCTAATCTAACCCAAACCCCACTTAAATAAACCTAACACTAAGCCCCTGAAGATCTTCCTACCTTACAGGGAGTGCAGAATTATTAGGCGAGTTGTATTTTTGAGGATTAATTTTATTATTGAACAACAACCATGTTCTCAATGAACCCAAAAAACTCATTAATATCAAAGCTGAATAGTTTTGGAAGTAGTTTTTAGTTTGTTTTTAGTTATAGCTATTTTAGGGGGATATCTGTGTGTGCAGGTGACTATTACTGTGCATAATTATTAGGCAACTTAACAAAAAACAAATATATACCCATTTCAATTATTTATTTTTACCAGTGAAACCAATATAACATCTCAACATTCACAAATATACATTTCTGACATTCAAAAACAAAACAAAAACAAATCAGTGACCAATATAGCCACCTTTCTTTGCAAGGACACTCAAAAGCCTGCCATCCATGGATTCTGTCAGTGTTTTGATCTGTTCACCATCAACATTGCGTGCAGCAGCAACCACAGCCTCCCAGACACTGTTCAGAGAGGTGTACTGTTTTCCCTCCTTGTAAATCTCACATTTGATGATGGACCACAGGTTCTCAATGGGGTTCAGATCAGGTGAACAAGGAGGCCATGTCATTAGATTTTCTTCTTTTATACCCTTTCTTGCCAGCCACGCTGTGGAGTACTTGGACGCGTGTGATGGAGCATTGTCCTGCATGAAAATCATGTTTTTCTTGAAGGATGCAGACTTCTTCCTGTACCACTGCTTGAAGAAGGTGTCTTCCAGAAACTGGCAGTAGGACTGGGAGTTGAGCTTGACTCCATCCTCAACCCGAAAAGGCCCCACAAGCTCATCTTTGATGATACCAGCCCAAACCAGTACTCCACCTCCACCTTGCTGGCGTCTGAGTCGGACTGGAGCTCTCTGCCCTTTACCAATCCAGCCACGGGCCCATCCATCTGGCCCATCAAGACTCACTCTCATTTCATCAGTCCATAAAACCTTAGAAAAATCAGTCTTGAGATATTTCTTGGCCCAGTCTTGATGTTTCAGCTTGTGTGTCTTGTTCAGTGGTGGTTGTCTTTCAGCCTTTCTTACCTTGGCCATGTCTCTGAGTATTACACACCTTGTGCTTTTGGGCACTCCAGTGATGTTGCAGCTCTGAAATATGGCCAAACTGGTGGCAAGTGGCATCTTGGCAGCTGCACGCTTGACTTTTCTCAGTTCATGGGCAGTTATTTTGCGCCTTGGTTTTTCCACACGCTTCTTGCGACCCTGTTGACTATTTTGAATGAAACGCTTGATTGTTCGATGATCACGCTTCAGAAGCTTTGCAATTTTAAGAGTGCTGCATCCCTCTGCAAGATATCTCACTATTTTTTACTTTTCTGAGCCTATCAAGTCCTTCTTTTGACCCATTTTGCCAAAGGAAAGGAAGTTGCCTAATAATTATGCACACCTGATATAGGGTGTTGATGTCATTAGACCACACCCCTTCTCATTACAGAGATGCACATCACCTAATATGCTTAATTGGTAGTAGGCTTTCGAGCCTATACAGCTTGGAGTAAGACAACATGCATAAAGAGGATGATGTGGTCAAAATACTCATTTGCCTAATAATTCTGCACTCCCTGTATCTTCAACACGCCGGGTTCACTGATCGATCCAGAAGAGCCTCCGATTTCTTGATCCAAGCCCAAGCGGGGGGCTGAAGATGTCCATGATCCGGCTGAAGTCTTCATCCAAGTGGGAGCTGAAGAGGTCCATGATCCGACTGAAGTCTTCTATCAAGCGGCATCTTCAATCTTCTTTCTTCCGGATCCATGTAGTTCATCCCGCCGACGCGGAACATCCATCTTCACCGACGACTTCCCGACGAATGACGGTTCCTTTAAGGGACGTCATCCAAGATGGCGTCCCTCGAATTCCGATTGGCTGATAGGATTCTATCAGCCAATCGGAATTAAGGTAGGAAAATTCTGATTGGCTGATGGAATCAGCCAATCAGAATCAAGTTCAATCCGATTGGCTGATCCGATCAGCCAATCAGATTGAGCTTGCATTCTATTGGCTGTTCTGATCAGCCAATAGAATGCGAGCTCAATCTGATTGGCTGATCGGAACAGCCAATTGGATTGAACTTGATTCTGATTGGCTGATTCCATCAGCCAATCAGAATTTTCTTACCTTAATTCCGATTGGCTGATAGAATCCTATCAGCCAATCGGAATTCGAGGGACGCCATCTTGGATGACGTCCCTTAAAGGAACCGTCATTCGTCGGGAAGTCGTCGGTGAAGATGGATGTTCCGCGTCGGCGGGATGACCATGGATCCGGAAGAAAGAAGATTGAAGATGCCGCTTGATAGAAGACTTCAGCCCGATCATGGACCTCTTCAGCTCCCGCTTGGATGAAGACTTCAGCCCGATCATGGACCTCTTCAGCTCCCGCTTGGATGAAGACTTCAGTCGGATCATGGACATCTTCAGCCCCCCGCTTGGGCTTGGATCAAGACATCGGAGGAGCTCTTCTGGATCGATCGGTGAACCTGGCAAGGTAGGGAGATCTTCAGGGGCTTAATGTTAGGTTTATTTAAGGGGGGTTTGGGTTAGATTAGGGGTATGTGGGTGGTGGGTTGTAATGTTGGGGGGGTATTGTATGTTTTTTTTTACAGGCAAAAGAGCTGAATTCTTTGGGGCATGCCCCGCAAAGGGCCCTGTTCAGGGCTGGTAAGGTAAAAGAGCTTTTCTATTTTCATTTTATAATAGGGTAGGGCATTTTTTTATTTTGGGGGTCTTTGTTATTTTATTAGGGGGCTTAGAGTAGGTGTAATTCGTTTAAAATTGTTGTAATATTTTTCTAATGTTTGTAAATATTTTTTTATTTTTTGTAACTTAGTTCTTTTTTATTTTTTGTACTTTAGTTAGTTTATTTAATTGTATTTATTTGTAGGTATTGTATTTAATTAATTTATTGATAGTGTAGTGTTAGGTTTAATTGTAACTTAGGTTAGGATTTATTTTACAGGTAATTTTGTAATTATTTTAACTAGGTAGCTATTAAATAGTTCTTAACTATTTAATAGCTATTGTACCTGGTTAAAATAAATACAAAGTTGCCTGTAAAATAAATATTAATCCTTAAATAGCTACAATATAATTATTATTTATATTGTAGCTATATTAGGGTTTATTTTACAGGTAAGTATTTAGCTTTAAATAGGAATAATTTATTTAATAAGAGTTAATTTATTTCGTTATATAAAAATTATATTTAACTTAGGGGGGTGTTAGGGTTAGAATTAGCATTAGGGGTTAAAAAATTTATTAGAGTAGCGGTGAGCTCCGGTCGGCAGATTAGGGGTTAATTCTTGAAGTTAGGTGTCGGCGATGTTAGGGAGGGCAGTTTAGTGGTTAATACTATTTATTATAGGGTTATTGAGGCGGGAGTGAGGCGGATTAGGGGTTAATACATTTTTTATAGTAGCGGTGCGGTCCGGTCGGCAGATTAGGGGTTAATAAGTGTAGGTAGGTGGCGGCGACGTTGGGGGCGGCAGATTAGGGGTTAATAAATATTATGTAGGTGTCGGCGGTATTAGGGGCAGCAGATTAGGGTACATAGGGATAACGTAGGTGGCCGGGGGTGTACGGAGCGGCAGATTAGGAGTTAAAAAATTTTAATAGAGTGGCGGCGATGTGGGGGGCCTCGGTTTAGGGGTAGATAGGTAGTTTATGGGTGTTAGTGTACTTTAGAGCACAGTAGTTAAGAGCTTTATAAACCGGCGTTAGCCCAGAAAGCTCTTAACTACTGACTTTTTTCTGCGGCTGGAGTTTTGTCGTTAGATTTCTAACGCTCACTTCAGCCACGACTCTAAATACCGGCATTAGAAAGATCCCATTGAAAAGATAGGATACGCAAATGGCGTAGGGGGATCTGCGGTATGGAAAAGTCGCGGCTGGAAAGTGAGCGTTAGACCCTTTCCTGACTGACTCTAAATACCAGCGGTAGGAGCCTCTAACGCTGGTTTTCACGGCTACCGCCAAACTCTAAATCTAGCTGATAGTTAAAACAAAAATTTGCATAATATTGTCACTAGCAGAAATAACCTGCCCTATGAATGATTTGGTTATATGGGTCAGTGTAACCTTTATCTCTTGTGATTATTCCCTCTCTCTCCTACAGTTCAGGTCTCTCAATATGGTCTCCGAATGCCTCTTCTCCCTCATTAATGGAGATGATATGTATAATACGTTTTCAATAATGCAGCAGAAGAGCTACTTGGTCTGGTTGTTCAGCCGTATATATTTATACTCATTCATCAGCCTCTTCATCTATATGGTTTTGAGTCTCTTCATTGCTCTGATAACAGACACCTACGACACAGTAAAGGTAAGTGTGTGTGCCATAAAAATAAAGCAAAACAGTTTATTGAAAAACACATTTCAAAACAAGGCTTCATGTGAAAAAAAAAACATAGAAGGGGGTACCAAAGAACCCATGCCTACGCGTTTCGTGCATATCCAAAGTACTTGGTCACTGCTAGCGGATTTAGGGCACTCCTCTTAACCCTTATACTGCTAAGCATTTTTTAAACCCCAGTGCTGAGACAATTTTTAGCTTTTATTTTTGCTACTTAAATTTAAACCCTTTTGTAAGTTAAATTTCAGTGAGTGACCCACACAAATTATATATTTTTTTTCCCGCAGGCCCAGCAGATTCACAATATATCATTTTTATATTTATATTTCATCATGGCATGTGAGACAGCTGTAGCAAAAACTGTAAAAGAAACTGTAAAAAAAAACATGTATAAATTTAGTAACATGATCACAGTAACTGCAGTGGTCACCTGACCATTTTCAATATTATTTAACCCCTTAATGACCACATCACTTTTCCATTTTCTGTCCGTTTGGGACCAAGGCTATTTTTACATTTTTGCGGCGTTTGTGTTTAGCTGTAATTTTCCTCTTACTCATTTACTATACCCACACATTATATACCGTTTTTCTCGCCATTAAATGGACTTTCTAAAGATACCATTATTTTCATCATATCTTATAATTTACTATAAAAAAAATTATAAAATATGAGGAAAAAATGGAAAAAAACACACTTTTTCTAACTTTGACCCCCAAAATCTGTTACACATCTACAACCACCAAAAAAACACCCATGCTAAATAGTTTCTAAATGTTGTCCTGAGTTTAGAAATACCCAATGTTTACATGTTCTTTGCTTTTTTTGTAAACTATAGGGCCATAAATACAAGTAGCACTTTGCTATTTCCAAACCATTTCTTTTCAAAATTAGCGCTAGTTACATTGGGACACTGATATCTTTCAGGAATCTCTGAATATCCATTGACATGTATATATTTTTTTTTAGAAGACAACCCAAAGTATTGATCTAGGCCCATTTTGGTATATTTCATGCCACCATTTCACCGCCAAATGCAATCAAATAGAAAAAATTGTTCACTTTTCACAAATTTTTTCACAAACTTTTGGTTTCTAACTTAAATTATTTACAAACAGCTTGTGCAATTATGGCATAAATGGTTGTAAATTCTTCTCTGGGATCCCCTTTGTTCAGAAATAGCAGACATATATGACTTTGGTGTTGCTTTTTGGTAATTAGAAGGCCGCTAAATGCCACTGCGCACCACACGTGTATTATGCCCAGCAGTGAAGGGGTTAATTAGGGAGCATGTAGGGAGCTTTTTGGGGTAGTTTTAGCTTTAGTGTAGTGTAGTAGACAACCCCAAGTATTGATCTAGGCCAATTTTGGTATATTTCATGCCACCATTTCACCGCTAAATGCGATCAAATTAAAAGAAACGTTAATTTTTTCTCAATTTTAGGTTTCTCACTGAAATTATTTACAAACACCTTCTGCAATTATGGCACAAATGGTTGTAAATGCTTCTCTGGGATCCCCTTTGTTCAGAAATAGCAGACATATATGGCTTTGGCATTGCTTTTTGGTAATTAGAAGGCCTCTAAATGCCGCTGCGCATCACACGTGTATTATGGCTAGCAGTGAAGGGGTTAATTATGTAGCTTGTAGGCAGCTTGCAGGGTTAATTTTAGCTTTAGTGTAGAGCTCAGCCTCCCACCTGAAACATCAGACCCCCTGATCCCTCCCAAACAGCTCTCTTCCCTCCCCCACCCCACAATTGTCCCCGCCATCTTAAGTACTGGCAGAAACTCTGCCAGTACTAAAATAAAAGGTATTTGGCCCTTTTTTTTTTTTAAAAAAAGAGCATATTTACATATGCTGATGTGTAGGATCCCCCCTTAGACCCCAACCTCACTGATCCCCCACCATACTGCTCTCTAACCCTTCCCCTCTGCAATAATGGGCGCCATCTTGGGTACTGGCAGCTGTCTGCCAGTACCCAGTTTTGTAACAAAATGTGCCTTTTTTTTTTTTAATTCCCTTTTCTGTAGTGTAGCTTTCCCCCCCCCCCACCGAGACCAACCCCCAACCCCTTCCAGGACCCTTAGATTGCATTTAAGTTGTTTTTTTTTTTCAACTTTTTAACTTTTTTTTTTCTGTAGTGTAGCGGTTCCCACCCGCTCCCGCCCCGTGCACGCGCCCGCCCACCACCCCCGTGCACGCGCGCGCTCCCGTGCACGCCCCCGTAGCTCCCGCCCCCCGATCCCGCCCCCCTCCACTCCACATAGCGCACCGATGGCCGCCACCCCGCCTCCCACGTAAGCTCCCACCCACCAACGATACCGGCCATCGATGTCCGGTGCAGAGAGGGCCACAGAGTGGCTCTCTCTGCATCGGATGGCCAAGGGGGGTTATTGCAGGATGCCTCCATATCGAGGCATCACTGCAATAACCGGAAAGCAGCTGGAAGCGAGCAGGATCGCTTCCAGCTGCTTTCCAGACCAAGGACGTACACCACACGTCCTCGGTCATTAACTGACTTTTTTTTGAGGACGTGTGGCGTACGTCCTTGGTCGTTAAGGGGTTAATAAAATCTAAGCAAAGAAGCTTAGATTTTAGTAAATAGTATTGAAAAAGGCTTTTGGGGTTTATAATATAGAGAGACCCCATTGTGCACTACAGAAATAAAAGCACCTTTTTTACCACAATGATCGCCTGACTATACAGACAAAATTCATATATTTTTTTAAGAGAGGGAATTGTCTTTATTAGCGGTCTCTAGACATACCAGACACACCAAATCCCCATGTGTTTTTTGTACTTTACTTTGACATCTGCTGCATGGTACTGCTCCTAGGACACAGGTGATTCTCTTTCAAATGAGGGGTCTTGGAGGTTTGTAGCTGCTGAGGAAGCTGAAATTGAGGGTTTTAATGAACCTCCTCTATCCAGCTCTGTTGCAGCTGGATGCAGCATAACTGTAAAAAGCTGACAATAAAATATCATTACCTGATCATTTTCTTTTCTTCTGACCAGAAGAGTCCACAACTGCATGCATTACTTTTGGGTATTCAGAACCTGGCCACCAGGAGGAGGTAAAGAAACCTCAGCCAAAGGCTTTAAATACCTCCACCACTTCCCTCATTCCCCAGTCATTCTGCCAAGGGAACAAGGAACAATAGGAGAAATATCAGGGTGAAAAAAAGGTACCAGAAGAACAAAAATGTACTGCCGCCCCATAGAGAGAGCGCGGGCGGGAGCTGTGCACTCTTCCCGTCAGAAGAAAAGAAAATTATCAGGTAAGCATATTTTATGTTTTTCTTCTTAAACGGGAGGAGTCCACAGCTGCATTCATTACTTTTTGGAAAACAATACCCAAGCTAGAGGACACTGAATGCAAACAAAGGGTGGGTACAAAAAAAGGCAGCTCCTTTGAAAGGCACCACAGCCTGAATTACTCGACACCCTACAAAAAACTACATACGACACAGGAAAAACCGGAAGCCCGAGAAACCACTCATCAGTTACACAACCTGCAAAGCCGTGCTAGAGACCACTCTGACCCAGAGTTTGCTGAGCACAAAAGCTTCCGAGGAGTCAGCCCTGTGGCACTCAACTCCCACAAAAAAATTAAAACCCCCTATCCACCCCCGAGAGGGAGAGTAGAGGAACCCATAAAAGATCCGAAGGAACATCCAACACAGGCTCAAATCAAACTGGACAAAAATCCCTATCTACCCCTGAGAGGAAGAATAGAGGACCCCAAGAGATACTCAAAGGACCAAAACCAACGTAGAGCAACCAGAGGTTGCCACAAGCCACCGTCCAAGAAAACAAACTCCTTAGGAGGACAAGACCAGAAGAGAATCCATAATCAGTAGAAAACGTCACTAGGATGACCGGAAGGCCACCCTCATTCCCTGACACCACACATAATACCAACTATGGTGTTCCAGAAAACCGCGAGTTCCCCCTTGCACCCTAGACAAGTCAAGACCCGTCAGACTAGACAAGCATAGACAAGCATCTGAGACATCCGTGTCTAAAAAATCAGAATCCTCCATCATGGGATTACAAAAATGACAAACGGTAACTAGCACATTCTTTACACCCCCAATGGCTGGGGCACTCACCACCTCCTGTGAACCAGACAACCCACGAGCAGACTCTCTCTTTCGCCACACAGTCAGCATACGGAAGTGAAAAACAACGTAACGCACCCGGTCACGAGGTGCACTGTGCAAGGCATAAAAGAGCACGCAAATGTAAAGATCGCGCTAAGTGATAAGGCCGTAATGTTCAAAAAAGCCATGAGCCTAGAGTATTACTACACATCAGCAGATAGAACCACATAACAAACATGATTAAAGCCCCCCCCCCTGTTCAATAACCCCCCTTAGGGGGGATATTAACCCATGATTCCAATATTAAGATAAAAGGTGTCCCACTGGGACCCTACCTTTACTATAACATCACATTCACATAATGAAGTAAAATTAAACTATCTTACCTGAATCTACGCCATGAAACAGGAACACAGTCATTCATGTGTGACCGATAGTAGCCTCGCTTCTGACATGGACTTGAGTGAATAAAGGCAGGCAGCGAAACTCGTCAATGCTGATAGCTAAGGAGCTGTTAATATGAGTCGGGATGGTTTCGCAGAAAGACTCTCCCTGCATCTCCGGACTCTAACATTCACCCATGCTCTCACTAAGAGGCTCACAGGACTACTTAAAACTCCAGTCCCATTTCGAAGAGTACTACCCTCCATAAGAGACTAACTCGAACTTCTGACACTTCTCTGCCAACCTCCTGTGACGAAAGGCAAAGAATGACTGGGGGATGGGGGAAGTTTGGGAGGTATTTAAAGACTTTGGCTGGGGTGTCTTTGCCTCCTCCTGGTGGCCAGGTTCTGAATTCCCAAAAGTAATGAATGCAGCTGTGGACTCTTCCCGTTTAAGAAGAAAAGCAAGATATTCTATCTCAAAATTACTCAAGAGTAGGTGCTTTGTAAACAGTTATACTTCAGCTGCTGTCCATTTGCAAGTTGAAAAAAAAAAAAAAAAAACATTAGTCAATCAGCATCAGGAGTGCTAAGGTAATGCTTTGCCTTTGCTGTGATGTCATGAGATTTCATAGAACTTACTTAAACTGGATAAGAAAAGAACATGACTGTGCCTGCACATGACAGACGCACATCCTAGCTTGTCCTGGGACCACCATCCTGACAGACTGCCTAAGGTTGGTAAATATCTTCCTTTTTTACATATAGATGCTCAGGTGATATTTTCAAGTCAGCTTTTTACAGCTATGCTGCATCACTTTCATGTGCTTCAACATTTGGGTATCATGTCCCTTTAAGTGTCCTTTTTAGTCCATCTCCTGGTATTTTATTAGGGGTTTCATTGATGGATCATATGATACATTGACCTTACTGAAGGGAATTAGAAGTTATTACACCAGTACAATGTTGTTATTTATTTGTGCATGTATACAGTTATTTTGCTGTATACTGTAGTAAAAGGTGTGGAAATTACATATTTACATGGTTAGCCACTAGAGGGCAGAGTTATCAATACAAAAGTGAAAATGAAACTAGGCTGCTGCTTTATTAGTTCTGCGTAGTTGGGCTGTTTTCTTGTGAATATGAAACTTGTACTTTTAGGTAACAAACGTTTAGGTTGTTTATAAATGCTTTAAGTGATGTACTAGATCTTCTCATAAGAAATGGCCAAGGAGTGCTGATTAGTACAAGCACCTTAAAGGGATATGGAACCCAAAAAAAAAAAATTGTGATCCAGATAGAGCATGCTCCTGAGCTTACATCCCTGATTTACAATGAAAAGGTAACAAGAGAACGAAGAAAATGTAATAATCGAAGTAAATTAGAAAGTTATTTAAAATTGCATGCTGAATCATAAAAAGGCAAAAAAATTGGTTTCATATCACTTTAAACCATTCATAAGTTGTTCTAAAAAATAAAAACAAATTACTATTAGTATTATATGAGTTTATAAAAAAGCAACACATTAGCTTTAATATATATTTCATCCAGGTGGTGAAAGACCACGATCCATTAATCCTGGGAATTACTCTTCCCTGCCACTAGGAGGAGGCAAAGATTCCCAAACCCCAAGGGCTCTATAAAACCCCTCCCACCTCTCAGGTACCTCAGTCTTGTCTTTGCCTGCACTGGAAGTGGTTGAAGAATGAAGATGTGCATTTGATTCTTCATTGAGAGGGGTTCTCAGATCGACTAAGGCCCATTTTCCCTCAGAGTACAGTGAATGTTGGAGGGATGTATTTGGAGTATGGGTTATGGACATATATTTCACCTGTTGGGTTTTAGTCATAAGCCTTTCCATGGGTGTCGCAGGTATTTGTTCTTTGCCTCCTTTCCTGTTGGTTTCTTTGATATAATATTATTCTAGATCCTCTGCTTTTATGTTTCAGCACTGGTTTTGTTTGCTACTGGTTTCCTCCAGTAGTGGGATGCCTTTTGGTAAGTACAATATTTTGTGTTTGGCCCACTTTTTAGGTTATTATTATAATATAAGCTTTTTTAGATTATATATATATATATATAGATTTGACCTTGGGACAGTTATATATTTAGGTATACTACTTATAAAAGTTTTATTAAGCATTTTTATTATGCTTTTTTCCTTTTTATGACGTGAGAGTTTACGTGCATTTTCACAAAATAAGAATCCTATTCATTCAAAATTAAGCATATTTGTTCCCTTTTAAAGTGAAGGTAAACTTTGGTGAATGAAAGCCCAGTTTTTAAAACTACTTTTAAAAACAGGGGCACTTTCATTCATCAAAGTTTACAAAGCAGCCGTTTTGATTAAAAACTTACCTTTTTTTTCTTTTCATAGCTAAAGCAGTTTACCCCTCCTGGAAATCCTCTCTTCACACGTCAGCAATGACTAATCCTGCTTCCTCCAATCACAGCTTTCCCCCCAGGGTGGTTATTGCCTGAGGCCATGCTGTGATTGGAGGAAGCCGGATCAGTCATTTCTGAGGTGTGAAGAGAGGATTTCCTGGAGGGGGAAGCTGCTCTGGCTGTGAAATGAAAAAAAGGTAAGTTTTTAATCAAAACGGCTGCTTTGTAAACTTTGATGAATGAAAGTGCCCCTGTTTTTAATAGTATTTTTAAAAAAACTGGCTTTCCTTCACCAAAGTTTACCTTCACTTTAAAGGATGTATTGCTTACTCTAGAGATGATAAAGATCATAAAGTCGTTGAGGATAAGCCTGTTAAACATTTAGATACTGTTTAAATCTCCTGATCTGTTTTCTATTCTGGATGCAGTCCCTTAAATTTGTTTCCAGAGAATAGGCTAAGCCAGGTATTCCTTTTAATCCTTTTGCAAGGTTCAAGAAAATGTATCCAATATCCGTTTCCAATATTGAACTTTGGGAAACTATTCCTAAAGTCGATGGGGCCATTTCTACACTGGCTAAACATACTACTATTCTCTTGGAACATAGCTCTTCCTTTATAAACCCTTTATATAAAATGTTAGAATCATTTCATAGAATGGCTTTTCAGCAAGCAGGTTATCATTTCAGACCAGAAATTTCTATTGCTGATGTGGCTGCTGTGTCTTCCTTTTGGTTAAATAGTTTTTCTGAGCAGTTTTCTGACTATTTTGCTAATTACATTTTTTTTAAACCTTTTGGAGCTGCTCAAATGTGCTAATGCTTACATTTGTGATTCTGTTTTTTATATCATTAAAGTTAATGCTAAAACTATAATTTTTGCAGTACTTTCTAGAAGGGCTTTATGGTTAAAATCTTGGTCTGCTGATATGGTTTATAAACCAGGCTTTTATTACTTTCTTTTCAGGGAAAGGTATTATTTGGTTCTGGTTTGGATTCTATTATTTCTACTGTGAATGGAGGTAAAAGAGCATTTCTCCCTCAGGATAAAGAGTCCAAGAGTAAACCTAAAGCTACTAATAATTTTCAGCCCTTTTGTCAGTACATGGCTCAGAAATCTGATTCTCTCAGAAGCAAAGTTCCTCTGGTTCCGTCTGGAAGCTAAGTTTTAATTTGAACAAGTCCAAGCTGTCCAAGAAATCTAATCTAGCAAACAAGTCTGCATGAAGGTGCGGCCCCTATTTCAGAGGCTCTGGTTGGGGGGCAGGTTAAGCCTCTTTCAGGAGGCTTAGTTGCAGCCAGTTCAGGATCCCTAGGTACTAAATATAGTTTCCCAGGATTATCATTTAGGATTCAGAATAAGGCCTCACAGGTGAAGGTTTTTTCTTTCTAATGTTCCAAGAAATCCTGTAAAGGCTCAGTCATTTTTTCAGTCAGTTGCAGATCTAGAATCCATAGGAGTGATTGTTCCAGTTCCTTTGCTGGAACAGGGAAATGGATTTTATTCCAACCTATTCATTGTTCCAAAGAAAGAGGGAAACATTCAGACCAGTCTTGGAGCTAAAAGCTGTGAACAAATTTCTCAGAGTTCCTACTTTCAAAAAGGACACTATTCAGATTATTCTACCTTTTTTTTAGCAAGGTCAGTTTATGTTTACAATAGATTTAAAGGATGCACACCTTTATTCACAAGTAACATCATCAGTTTCTGATATTTGCCTTTCTAGACAAGTATTTTCAGTTTGTTGCTCTACCGTTTGGTCTAGCTACAGCTCCAAGAATATTCTCTAAAGTTCTGGGTTCCCTTTTGTCTGTGATCAGAGCTCATGATATTGCAGTGTTTCCTTACCTGAACAATGTCTTGGTTCAAGCTCCATCTTTACATTTGGCAGAATCTCCCACCGGCAGACTGTTTTTGTTTCTTCAACAACATGGTTGGAAAGTAAATTTTCCAAAGAGTTATCTGATTCCTCAGACAAGAGTTGCCTTGTCTCTGATTAAGTTAATATCCGCCTGTCCAAACCTTCAGTCCCTTTCTTTTCCCTCAGTAGCTATTTGCATGACGGTTTTAGGTCTCATGATTGTGGCATTGTATGCTATTCCATTTGCTCATTTTCACATGAGGCCTTTTCAGCTTTGTATTCCTTAGCAATGGTGCAGGGATCATTCTCTGCTATTTCAGAGGATTTCAGAACACGCCAGTCTCTGCTTTGTGGCTGAATAATCAGCTTATTATGCAGAGGGCTTCTTTTGTTTGTTTTATTTGGTCTGTGATCACTACAGATGCAAGTGTTTCAGGTTGGAGGCTATCTGGGGGTCTCAGAGAGCACAAAGGGTTTGGTCTTCTCGGGAGGTGAGGATACCTATAAATGTTCTAGAACTTTGTGCAATCTTCAGAGCTGGCCTCAGCTGAGAAGGAAGTCTTATCTCAGCTTTCAGACAGATAATGTCACACAGTGGCTTATGTCGGTCATCAAGGGGGAACTCACAGTTCCCTAGCCATGAGGGAAGTTATGCAAATACTATCCTGGGCAGAAATACATTGTTGTCTAATTTCTGCTATTCATATTCCTGGAGTGAACAACCTGGAAGCATATTTCCCAGTTGGCAGTTCTTGCATGCAGGGGAGTGGTCTCTTTATCTGTATGTGTTCAGTCAAATAGAGTATCATTAGGGCCTCCGAGAGATAGATCTGACGGCCTCTCGGTTAAACCACACACTTCCCAGGTACTGTGCAATGTCTAGGGATACCCAGGCAGTGTTTGTGCATGCTCTAGTTGTTCCATGGTCTTTTCAGCTAGCTTATGTGTCTCCACCTCTGATTCTTCTGCCCAGAGTGATTGCTAAAATCAGACAAGAAAATGCATCAGTGATCCTAATTGCTCTGGCTTGGTCTTGCAGAGTTTGGTATGCAGATCTGATTCTGATGTCTATTTGCCCTCCTTGGCCACTTCCTCTGCTTCCAGGCCTTCTGTCTTAAGGTCCATTTTTCCATCCGGGTCTCAAATCTCTTTACTTGATGGCATGGAGATTGAACGGATAGTCCTTAAACAGAAAGGGTCTTCTGATTATGTTATTGAGACTTTAATTCAGGCCCGTAAGCCTGGGACCAGGAAAATTTATTATATAGTTTGGAAGACCATTATTTCCTGATGTTTGGTTCATGGTTTTTCATGGCATTCCTATAGAATCCCAGGATTTTGCAGTTTTTGCAAAATGGTTTGGATAAAGATTTATCCGCCAATTCTTTTAAGGTTCACATTTCAGTGCTTTTGGTTCTGTTCCACAAGAAGATTGCTAATCTTCCAGACATTTGTGGTTTTGTTCAAGTTTGGCTAGAATTAAGCCTGTTGTTAAACCAATTTCTCCTCTTTGGAGTCTTAACTTGGTTTTGAAAGTTTTTTTGCAGGCTCCTCTTTTTGAATCTATGCATAATACATATTAATTTTGATTCTGGTTATGTTATGAATATGTATTTATTAAAGGACCAGTCAACACAGTAGATTTGCATAATCAACAAATGCAAGATAACAAGACAATGCAATAGCACTTAGTCTAAACTTCAAATAAGTAGTAGATTTTTTTCTGACAATTTTAAAAGTTATGTCTTTTTCCACTCCCCCTGTACCATGTGACAGCCATCAGCCATTCACAAATGCACACACGTACCATGTGACAGCCATCAGCGATTCACAAATGCATACACACATATTCTTGCCCATGCTCAGTAGGAGCTGTTGACTCAAAAAGTTTAAATATAAAAAGACTGTGCACATTTAGTTAATGGAAGTAAATTGGAAAGTTGTTTAAAATGGCATGTTCTATCTGAACAATTAAAGTTTAATTTTGATTGAGTGTCCCTTTAAGCTTCTTTCTTGGAAGGTTTTGTTCCTTGTAGCTATTTCTTCTGCTACGAGAGTTCCTGAGTTATCTGCTCTTTCATGTGACACTCCTTATCTTATTATTTATCAGGATAAGGCAGTTCTCAACACTAAAATTTATTTCTTGCCTAAGGTTGTGTCATCTGACAATATCAGTCAGGAAATTATCGTCCCTTATTGTGTGTCCTAATCCCAAGAATTCATCAGAGAGATCTTTACATAATCTTGATGTTGTAAGAGTGTTAAAATATTATGTTGACGGCACTAAGGATTTCAGACATACTTCTAGTTGTTTCACTTTTCTGGTTCCAGGAAAGGGCAGAAAGTTTCTGCCATTTCTTTGGCTTCTTGGTTGAAACGTAAAGCTTACTTCGAGGCAGGTCGGCCTCCAACTAAAATGATTACTGCTCATTCTATTAGACCAGTCACCACTTCTTGGGCTGTTAAGAATGAGGCTTCAGTTTACCAAATTTGCAAGGCAGCTACTTGGTCTTCTTTGCATACAAAATTCTACCATTTTGATGTTTTTGCTTCTTCTGAGGCATTTTTGGTAGGAAAGTCATTCAGTCAGCCGTCTCAGGTTGATTTCTTTTTTGCCTGATGCGTTAAAAAAATGAAATTTATGCACATTTGGGGTTATTTTGGAGTTGTAGATTTAGTTTCTCAGATTAAAAAAAATGTTTTTTAAATCCCACCCTTTATGTTTCATTACTCGTGGACTCCACAGCTTGGGTATCAGTTCCCAGGAGTAATGGATTGTGGACTCTCACCACCTGTATGAAATAAAAAATAATTTATGCTTACCTGATAAATTAATTTCTTTCTTTTCTTTTTTCCCTGCTCCTATTATTTTGCTCTTATTTCTTTTCCTACCTCATTTGCTTGGCTATATGTTAGTTTAAGGTACCTGTGTGGTGGTAGGGGTTTTATAGAGCTCTTGGGGTTTGGAAATCTTTGCCTCCTCCTAGTGCCAGGGAAGAATAATTTCCAGGAATAATGACTTGTGGACTCTCACTACCATGAAAGAAATTCATTTATCAGGAAAGCATTAATTATGTTTTTCCATCTAAAGGGGAGGAGAGTCCACAGCTTCATTCATTACTATTGGAAATTAAGAACCTGGCCACCAGGAGGAGGCAAAGACACCCCAGCCAAAGGCTTAAATACCTCTCCCACTCCCCTCATCCCCCAGTCATTCTTTGCCTTTTGTCACAGGAGGTGGCAGAGAGGTGCCAAAGATTCGGAGGTCTCTTATGGAGGGTATTACTCTTCGCAATGGGACAGGAGTTTTAAGTATAAAAACCAAATACAGGGTGCGCTAATGAAAGCTGCTAATCAAGAGGATTGAGTGGAACTAATAATTGCAGAATATGTGAAAAACAAGTGGATGAGATATTATCATAAAATATATTTTAATACATTAAAATAAACCCTAATACAAATGAACTAATAATGAAAATATTTAGGAATGAACTCTAAATGAAAAATAACAAAAGGTATGAAAATATATTGATGAAACATAAGATAAAATTAAATAAAAACACCGGTGGAAAAAAATCTGGAAGAAAAAATGGAAAAAAGGAAAAAATGGAAGTCCGTTAGAGGCTTAAAAATGTATCCAAATAAACACAGTTCATAGGTTAAAATTGCAAATGAAAAAATATATAAGTAGTGGAAGTCAAATGAGAGCACGGAAAGCAGCTAAGTCAGTCTGTGTGGCTGTATCAATGTGATTTTGCATCAATGTAACATTCGGGTAGAAAGTTCCGTCGATGGCTACAAAGACGATCTGCATTCAAATGGAAAAGTCAGTGACATAAATGGTTCATCTTACAAGTTGGACTCACCCAGAATACGAAGCTATTTTCTGTTTGCTTCTCCGTGTGTTAGAGTAGTAGGTCCGAAGTAAACACGTTAGACCCTTAGTGGTTAAGAAATTACCTTTCAGGTGAGCAGTATCGCTCCAGCGTGTACTGTGGTTTGCCGGATTGTGCAGCGTGTGCGGGGTCACGTGATATTTTGTTCCAATTAGATGCACGGATTACCGGGTGGTCTGTGATTCAGTGTGTAAGTGATGTCTGCAGATTCTGATCGTCACAGCTAGCCAAACTTGTTGATGAGATGGAGAACAATGTTACATAGCAGTTAGGATTGTTTACGAAGAGTTCCAAAGTGGAAAACAACAGAGCGCTCTGTGTGTTATATAAAACTTGGTAGTAAAACAATCTCGATGTTGCGGATCAACGCGTTTCAGCTGATGTAGCCTTTTTCAAGATAAATTCATACTGCTTGCTGCTCACCTTTTATAGAGGATAATTGATTGTGACTCCTCCTTAATGGGTGCTCAGTTTTTTCTTTTTACTTTTTTTCTTAAAGGGACGTATCCATTCCATGTTTCAAATAGTCTCTCATAAGATAACGGACTCTCATTTTTAAAAACATAATATGTATACACACATGTATAAATCTCATGTGTGAAGTAATAAGAACAAAAATTGAATAAAAATGAAAAAAATGAATAAAAAATGAAAAAAATGAAAAGAAGAATAAATGAACATCCTATTTATGGCAATTTATGAGTACAATGAATATAAATAAAATTCCTTGTCTAATTCATATCTAGAGAAAGAAAACATATGTTATTCTCCAATGGAGATCTATAAAGTGAAGAAAGAGTTAATAGGTGTTATGAATAAATAATAACCTAAAACTTATGTGCATATAATAAAATTAATATATTGTTGGATATAAATAAATTGTGTAAGCTAATCTTATCAGTGTAAATTAATGAATAAAGGTGAAAAAAATCTAATAAATAACATGTATTTAATATTTAATACATAAAAATGTATAAAATACAATATTATACATACTAGTGGTGTCTTTTAATCTTGTGTGTAGTGAAAATTGTGATGGTGAAAAATTAATAGTTGAAAATAATTGCACTTACTAGTGTATAAACTTCTAACTTAGTTTATTAGCTGATTATTTTGATGGTTTTTTGTATTGTTTTATTTGTCTGTTCTAAGAGCTTAAAATCGAAGATATATGTTAATAATAATTCAAAATACATTTTTTTTTATTGATATTAAACTTTAAGTTGTATAATTTGATTAAGAGTAAAATGTAGTGGGTGAAGGAATTTTTGTTTATTTTAAATATATATGATTTATTAATGCATTACAGAATTTAAATCAAGTTCTGCATTTAAACCAGATGGTTCAAGAGTTTTGAATTGAAATATCAATTCTGCTTCGGCCCGTAGCAACTTTTTATTGAGGTCACCCCCTCTCCAATTGTTAATAATTTTCCTTATACCCCAGTATTTTAGACCCATTGTGTTTTGATTATGGCATTCTTTAAAGTGTCTAGATAGTAGATGCCCTGTGAATCCGTGTTCAATGTTTAAGAGATGTTCACGGATTCTGTCTTTAAGGGGGCGTGAAGTCTCCCCTAAATATTGTTTGTGACAAGGACACTGAATCAGATACACCACATTATTGTCAGTGCACCTGATGCAGTCCCTGATCTCAAAATCTTTATTGGTGGTTGTCGACTTTACCCATTTGGTTTTATTACTGAATTTGCAGGCTTTACAATTAATACACGGGTAAAACCCTTTTAGTTTATGGGATTCAAAATCCCCTTCAATGAATTTTTTCTTTGTGTCTTTAAAGGCACTGGGGGCTAATATAGTTTTTAGATTTTTTGCCTTTTTAAATACCATTGCTGGTTTTTCAGGTAGTAATTCACCGATGATTGGGTCTCTCTGTAAGATATACCAGTGTTTATTGAGAATGGATCTAATGTGATTGTGGTGGATGTTATAATCAGTTATAAATGGTAACCAGAGTGAGTCTGCACCTATATTGTTACTGATTGTATTGGTTTTATCCCTTCTTTTTAGAAGGTCGCTTCTATTCTTGTCTCGAGCTGTAATTTTAGCTGACTCTATTTTATTTTTGTTGTAACCTTTATCAAGGAATTTCCTTTCTAAATATGATGCCTGTTCGTCATAATTGGCTAGTGTGGTGCAATTTTTCCTAATTCTAGAAAATTGGTTTGGTGGAATATTCTCTAACCACTTTCTATAGTGACAACTTTGACTATGTACATAATTATTAGATTCAACTTCCTTGAAGTGTGTTTTTGTGTGAATTTCACCATTGTTTATTTCAATTTTTATGTCCAGATAACTAAGTGTATGTTTACTATGTTCGTAAGTGAAGTTGAGGCCAAAAGTGCTTGTACTAAGGTCGTCTAAAAGTAACTCAAATAATTCCAAATCCCCTTCCCAAATGATAAAAATATCGTCTATAAATCTACGATAGAGCACCAAGTTCGCCTCCCAAGTGCCATTGTGAATTACCATATCTTCAAGATGTCCCATAAATAAATTGGCATAACTTGGGGCGAACTTGGTGCCCATCGCAGTCCCTTGCAGTTGTAGAAAGTATTGGTCATTAAAAATAAAAGAATTGTTCTCTAAAATAAATTTTATACAGGTGTTAATAAAATCAATTTGTTCGGATCGGAGTTCACCTTCTTTGATCAGATGATAATCTATAGCCTTTAAACCTAAACTGTGTTTTATACTGGTGTACAGTGAACAGACATCACAAGTGATGAGTGTGTAACTCTCTTTCCATTTCACTGTTTGCAAAGTATTTAAGAAATCTGTTGAATCTCTTAAGTAAGAAGGTAATTTTAAAACATAATGCTGCAGAAAAAAATCTATGTATTCCGAAAGATTAGCTGTTAATGAATTGGTACCTGAAATAATAGGCCTGCCTGGTGGGTTCTGTAAGCTTTTGTGAATTTTGGGTAAATAATAAAAGGTGGGAGTGATGGGATGATTAACAAATAAAAATTCATATTCCTTATTATTGATAATACCTGTATTATATGCTTTTTTCAATAGGGTTTCTAAATCTCTTTTTTGCTTATTGATAGGATTTGAAGTGATTTTCTTGTATGTAAGGGGGTCTTCCAATAGTCTTAGAGCTTCTTTTTTGTAAGCCTCTTTATCTAAGATGACAATGCCACCCCCTTTATCTGCTTGTTTTATTACAATATTCTTATTAGATTTTAGTGTATTTATAGTTTCCCTTTCTTTTTTTGTTAGGTTCATTTTAACTTGTTTATCTATATTTATTTTTTCAACATCTTCCTTTACCAGTTTTTCAAAAAGTTCAAGGTTTTTTCCTTTCTCTGTGGTGGGATAGAAATTAGACTTAAGTTTCAAATTTGTTTGTTGGAAATTAATTTTATTTCTATTTAGATGACTCTGTTCAAGACCTCTTGTTATAGGATTTTTAAGAAAGTATCTTTTCTGGGTTGCACTTCTGATAAATTGATTTATATTGATCAAAGTATTGAATTTATTTATCTTAGTTGAGGGTGCAAAGGATAGGCCTTTTTGTAATACATTATATTCCTCCACCTTTAATGTTACAGAACTTAGATTATAGATGTTTTTTTGATCTCCTATCTCATTCTTTTTTGTTGTTCTAGGTGGTCTACTTCCTCTGCATCCTCTCTTGCTCTTTTTTTTAATTTTAATCTTTCTTTTATTTTGGGATCCTCCTCTAAAAAAGACCTAGAGGAATTCTGTTGGTTAAAGGATCCCCTTTGAATTGGGGGTTGGTTATATCTGTACTCGTCATCATTGTTATGTTGTGGTGCATTTAATAGTGGATTAAACCTATTATGTGTTTGTAACTGCCATTTATCTTCTCTTTCATATCTTGTTTGGGGGGTGTTCCAATGATTGTGATTAGACTGGGTTGGTCTATAGTTGTAATTGTAGTCATTATTATGATTATTCCATCCTGATCTATTGGTATAGCTACCGTCAGATTGGTGACCAAAACCATCTCTAAAAGATGTCCTTCTATTTCTCCAATTTTCTGGTTGGTAATTGTTGGAGTGATGGTTCACTGAATTATAAAATCCTTTTCTATTTGTTGTATAATTCTCTTTATGATTTCTATTGTAAGTGTAGTTCTCTTTATAATGTCTGCGTTCATTATTGTGTTGATTCTGTTGGTTCATAACTCCTGATCTCCAGTCAGGAGTTGCGTAGTTTATATTGGAATTTCTATGTGTATTATTGTTATGTTTTTTATCATAGTAATTCATCCCATTTGATGGGTTAAATTGTTTCAGATTTCTAGTGTTGTATGGATTTTTGTCTCTATTTTTCTTTGAAAAAAGTTTCCATTTGTCGTCTTTGATTGGCTGGGATTCATTGGATGGAGAGGGAGTTGAAGGAATGGAAATCTCTGTATCATTGTCTTTATCTTTATTCTTTTTGAAATTGTAATCAGAGTGATCTCTATTCATTTTTTTATTTTTTATTTCAAGTGTGTCTTTTTTAATCTCCTTTAAATGTGTGATGATTTCATTTTGTATTGTTTTATAATTCTCATCTTCATTGAAAGGTGATAATTCATTCTTTAGAAAGTTTAGTTTATCTTCAAATTCCCTAAGTGAAATATTACGTGATTTAATTATAATTCTCATTAAATTTAGGGATGCATCTTTTAAGGTGTTATACCATTCTAATTGTAAAGGTTCTTGTAAATCAAATGTGCAGTCTTTGATTAATCTTAACCCCCTGGGAACCATGTTTAGATTAAGATATCTCTGCATGAAGCTGACTTCTAGTTTTTGTTTTAGTTCTTTAGTCATGATTTTTTCTAGATCCTCACACATATCTCTCATGTCTAAGCTGACTGGCAGTGTATTTGGTGTTTCAATGTTCTCTATTTGTTCTATGTCTGTCAGCATAGACTTCCTAGTAGTGAAGATATCCATGTTGTGTAGAGGAACGATAATTCAAATGGAACACAAAAAATATAAAATATAAAATATCCTCTAAGTAAGACCAGGAACTAAAGATACATATAAGGAAAAAAGGAGGTCTGTGAATTAGCACAAGAATGGCTACCCTGAAAAAAGAGGTAAGTTCCAGAAGACCTCTAAACAATAAATATAAAAACCAAATACAGGGTGCGCTAATGAAAGCTGCTAATCAAGAGGATTGAGTGGAACTAATAATTGCAGAATATGTGAAAAACAAGTGGATGAGATATTATCATAAAATATATTTTAATACATTAAAATAAACCCTAATACAAATGAACTAACAATGAAAATATTTAGGAATGAACTCTAAATGAAAAATAACAAAAGGTATGAAAATATATTGATGAAACATAAGATAAAATTAAATAAAATTAAATAAAATTAAATAAAAACACCAGTGGAAAAAAATCTGGAAGAAAAAATGGAAAAAAGGAAAAAATGGAAGTCCGTTAGAGGCTTAAAAATGTATCCAAATAAACACAGTTCATAGGTTAAAATTGCAAATGAAAAAATATATAAGTAGTGGAAGTCAAATGAGAGCACGGAAAGCAGCTAAGTCAGTCTGTGTGGCTGTATCAATGTGATTTTGCATCAATGTAACATTCGGGTAGAAAGTTCCGTCGATGGCTACAAAGACGATCTGCATTCAAATGGAAAAGTCAGTGACATAAATGGTTCATCTTACAAGTTGGACTCACCCAGAATACGAAGCTATTTTCTGTTTGCTTCTCCGTGTGTTAGAGTAGTAGGTCCGAAGTAAACACGTTAGACCCTTAGTGGTTAAGAAATTACCTTTCAGGTGAGCAGTATCGCTCCAGCGTGTACTGTGGTTTGCCGGATTGTGCAGCGTGTGCGGGGTCACGTGATATTTTGTTCCAATTAGATGCACGGATTACCGGGTGGTCTGTGATTCAGTGTGTAAGTGATGTCTGCAGATTCTGATCGTCACAGCTAGCCAAACTTGTTGATGAGATGGAGAACAATGTTACATAGCAGTTAGGATTGTTTACGAAGAGTTCCAAAGTGGAAAACAACAGAGCGCTCTGTGTGTTATATAAAACTTGGTAGTAAAACAATCTCGATGTTGCGGATCAACGCGTTTCAGCTGATGTAGCCTTTTTCAAGATAAATTCATACTGCTTGCTGCTCACCTTTTATAGAGGATAATTGATTGTGACTCCTCCTTAATGGGTGCTCAGTTTTTTCTTTTTACTTTTTTTCTTAAAGGGACGTATCCATTCCATGTTTCAAATAGTCTCTCATAAGATAACGGACTCTCATTTTTAAAAACATAATATGTATACACACATGTATAAATCTCATGTGTGAAGTAATAAGAACAAAAATTGAATAAAAATGAAAAAAATGAATAAAAAATGAAAAAAATGAAAAGAAGAATAAATGAACATCCTATTTATGGCAATTTATGAGTACAATGAATATAAATAAAATTCCTTGTCTAATTCATATCTAGAGAAAGAAAACATATGTTATTCTCCAATGGAGATCTATAAAGTGAAGAAAGAGTTAATATGTGTTATGAATAAATAATAACCTAAAACTTATGTGCATATAATAAAATTAATATATTGTTGGATATAAATAAATTGTGTAAGCTAATCTTATCAGTGTAAATTAATGAATAAAGGTGAAAAAAATCTAATAAATAACATGTATTTAATATTTAATACATAAAAAATGTATAAAATACAATATTATACATACTAGTGGTGTCTTTTAATCTTGTGTGTAGTGAAAATTGTGATGGTGAAAAATTAATAGTTGAAAATAATTGCACTTACTAGTGTATAAACTTCTAACTTAGTTTATTAGCTGATTATTTTGATGGTTTTTTGTATTGTTTTATTTGTCTGTTCTAAGAGCTTAAAATCGAAGATATATGTTAATAATAATTCAAAATAAATTTTTTTTTATTGATATTAAACTTTAAGTTGTATAATTTGATTAAGAGTAAAATGTAGTGGGTGAAGGAATTTTTGTTTATTTTAAATATATAAATATTTTATTAATGCATTACAGAATTTAAATCAAGTTCTGCATTTAAACCAGATGGTTCAAGAGTTTTGAATTGAAATATCAATTCTGCTTCGGCCCGTAGCAACTTTTTATTGAGGTCACCCCCTCTCCAATTGTTAGTAATTTTCCTTATACCCCAGTATTTTAGACCCATTGTGTTTTGATTATGGCATTCTTTAAAGTGTCTAGATAGTAGATGCCCTGTGAATCCGTGTTCAATGTTTAAGAGATGTTCACGGATTCTGTCTTTAAGGGGGCGTGAAGTCTCCCCTAAATATTGTTTGTGACAAGGACACTGAATCAGATACACCACATTATTGTCAGTGCACCTGATGCAGTCCCTGATCTCAAAATCTTTATTGGTGGTTGTCGGTGGAGTTTTAAGTAGCCCTATAAGGCTTCTCAGTGAGGGCTTGGGTGAAAGTTAGAGTCCGGAGATGCAGGAAGTGTCTCTTTTGTGAAACCATCTCGACTCATATTAACAGCTCCTACAGCAATCGGCGTTGAAGAGTTTTGCAGACTGCTTTCTTCTCTCAAGTCCATGTCAGGAGCGTCGTGTTCCTGTTCCACGGCGTGGATTCTGGTAAGATCATTTCATTTTATCCACACAGAAGTCAGGGCCACAGTGTGGCGCCTTTTATCTTTACAGAATCATGGGTTAATATTCCTGGTAGGGGAATTATTGAACAGGGGGGGGGTTATATATGATATTGTTTATTGTGTCATTGCTGCGCTGTGCAGGATGAGACTCTGACAATGTGTGGAACTATCAGGTTGTTTCTGGGAGTTTTTTGCGCTGCCTTTTTTTGGCGCGTTTTCTCCTTTAGGCAGGGGCGGTCCTGCGAGGCACCCGTGTGACCGGGTGGGGCTCTTCACTTCCGGTCTGATCTGCAACAGAGGAGACAAAGCGGTGTCTGTTGTCCGGTGGTGAGTGCCCCGGCCATTATCAGTTATAAAGGTGCCTGTTAGTTTCTCTTTTATTCTAATAAAAGCGCAAGCTATGGAGGATTCTGACGCGTTAGTGGGTACTCCCTCTTTGACAAAGTCTCATACCTGTGTTTATTGTGAGGTTCAGGTAGACCAGCCTGCCCAATTATGTTCCACATGCCTTGAGAGGTTCGAGATGTCTAAGACTAAAAGATCGTCTAGTACCACTGAGCCGTCCACCTCTGAGGGTTCTCCGTCCCATTAGTTGTGTTCCCGAGTTGAGTCCCCTATTGCACATGCAGCGCCCCGGGGTCTGACTGTTGCTCCTTCGGGAGAGATAAGTTGGCCGCCAGATTTTGCGGATCAACTGCAGACGGTGGTTTCTAAAGTGATCCACGCCTTACCACGTTCTGCTAAGCTCAAGCGTAGGGCCTTTCAGAGCGGCCTGACTCAGGACTTGTCTTCGTCGGATGCTCCTGTGGAGTGGTTCGATGATGAGGCCCACTCCGACGCTTCGGAGGGACTCCTTCTGGGTCAGAATCTGTGTCATCTAAAGCTCCGGCAGAGGAGCCTGGCTATAGGTTTAAGATGGAGAATTTGAGCTTTT
Source organism: Bombina bombina (assembly GCF_027579735.1). Classification (NCBI taxonomy): domain Eukaryota; kingdom Metazoa; phylum Chordata; class Amphibia; order Anura; family Bombinatoridae; genus Bombina; species Bombina bombina. Next base: position 95,137,982 of record NC_069508.1, on the reverse strand, counting down.
TGCTAAAGCAAGTGCTTGCTACTCTGGAGGTTCCGGAGCTGAAGCTTCCGGAGGAACCTTTAATCCCTAAGCTAGATAAGATTTATGAGGACAGGGTGGTTCCCCAGACATTCCTGGTTCCTATAAAGATGGCTAACATTATCAAGAATGAATGGGCTCGATTAGGTTCTTCCTTTTCTCCTTCCTCGTCCTTTAAGAAACTTTTCCCCGTTCTGGAGGCTCAGTTGGAGCTGTGGGGGACCATTCTGAGGGTGGATGGGGCCATTTCCACGCTCGCTAAGCTAGAGGATAGCTCGTCGTTCAAAGAGCCCATGGATAAAACGTTAGAGAACATGCAGAGAAAGATGTTTTAGCACACAGGGTTTGTTTTTCAGCCGGCAGCAGCCGTAGTCGTGGTTGCTGGGGTTGCATCATATTGGTGTGATTCCCTGGGTGAAATGATTGAGGGTGAACCCTCTTTCGAAGAGGTGCAGGAAAAGATTAAGGCCTAGATTTGGAGTTTGGCGGTAGATGGGCTGTTAACGCTCCGCGGGCTTTTTTCTGGCCGCACCATAAAATTAACTCTGGTATCGAGAGTTCAATAAAGTGCTGCGTTAGGCTCCAAAAAAGGAGCGTAGAGCATTTTTACCGCAAATGCAACTCTCGATACCAGAGTTGCTTACGGACGCGGCCAGCCTCAAAAACGTGCTCGTGCACGATTCTCCCATAGGAAACAATGGGGCTGTTTGAGCTGAAAAAAAACCTAACACCTGCAAAAAAGCAGCGTTCAGCTCCTAACGCAGCCCCATTGTTTCCTATGGGGAAACACTTCCTACGTCTGCACCTAACACCCTAACATGTACCCCGAGTCTAAACACCCCTACCCTTACACGTATTAACCCCTAATCTGCCGCCCCCGCTATCGCTGACCCCTGCATTATATTATTAACCCCTAATCTTCCGCTCCGTACACCGCCGCAACTTACATTATCCCTATGTACCCCTAATCTGCTGCCCCTAACACCGCCGACCCCTGTATTATATTTATTAACCCCTAACCTGCCCCCCACAACGTCGCCGCCAGCTACTTACAATAATTAACCCCTAATCTGCCGACCGCAAAGCGCCGCCACCTACGTTATCCTTATGTACCCCTAATCTGCTGCCCCTAACACCGCCGACCCCTATATTATATTTATTAACCCCTAATCTGCCCCCCTCAACGTCGCCGACACCTGCCTACACTTATTAACCCCTAATCTGCCGAGCGGATCTGAGCGCTACTATAATAAAGTAATTAACCCCTAATCCGCCTCACTAACCCTATCATAAATAGTATTAACCCCTAATCTGCCCTCCCTAACATCGCCGACACCTAACTTCAATTATTAACCCCTAATCTGCCGACCGGACCTCACCGCTACTATAATAAATGTATTAACCCCTAAAGCTAAGTCTAACCCTAACACCCCCCTAAGTTAAATATAATTTAAATCTAACGAAATTAATTAACTCTTATTAAATAACTTATTCCTATTTAAAGCTAAATACTTACCTGTAAAATAAATCCTAATATAGCTACAATATAAATTATAATTATATTATAGCTATTTTAGGATTAATATTTATTTTACAGGCAACTTTGTAATTATTTTAACCAGGTACAATAGCTATTAAATAGTTAAGAACTATTTAATAGTTACCTAGTTAAAATAATTACAAAATTACCTGTAAAATAAATCCTAACCTAAGTTATAATTAAACCTAACACTACCCTATCAATAAATTAATTAAATAAACTACCTACAATTACCTACAATTAACCTAACACTACACTATCAATAAATAAATGAAATACAATTGCTACAAATAACTACAATTACATAAACTAACTAAAGTACAAAAAATAAAAAAGAACTAAGTTACAAAAAATAAAAAAATATTTACAAAGATAAGAAAAATATTACAACAATTTTAAACTAATTACACCTACTCTAAGCCCCCTAATAAAATAACAAAGACCCCCAAAATAAAAAATTCCCTACCCTATTCTAAATTAATAAATGTAAAAGCTCTTTTACCTTACCAGCCCTGAACAGGGCCCTTTGCGGGGCATGCCCCAAGAAAATCAGCTCTTTTGCCTGTAAAAAAAAACATACAATACCCCCCCCCCCAACATTACAACCCACCACCCACATACCCCTAATCTAACCCAAATCCCCCTTAAATAAACCTAACACTAAGCCCCTGAAGATCTTCCTACCTTGTCTTCACCATCCAGGTATCACCGATCCGTCCTGGCTCCAAAATCTTCATCCAACCCAAGCGGGGGTTGGCGATCCATCATCCGGTGGCTGAAGAGGTCCAGAAGAGGCTCCAAAGTCTTCCTCCTATCCGGCAAGAAGAGGACATCCGGACCGGCAAACATCTTCTCCAAGCGGCATCTTCGATCTTCTTGCATCCGGTGCGGAGCGGGTCCATGTTGAAGCAGGCGACGCGGATCCATCCTCTTCTTCCGTTGTCTCCCGACGAATGACGGTTCCTTTAAGGGACGTCATCCAAGATGGCGTCCCTTGAATTCCGATTGGCTGATAGGATTCTATCAGCCAATCGGAATTAAGGTAGGAATATTCTGATTGGCTGATGGAATCAGCCAATCAGAATCAAGTTCAATCCGATTGGCTGATCCAATCAGCCAATCAGATTGAGCTCGCATTCTATTGGCTGTTCCGATCAGCCAATAGAATGCGAGCTCAATCTGATTGGCTGATTGGATCAGCCAATAGGATTGAACTTGATTCTGATTGGCTGATTCCATCAGCCAATCAGAATTTTCCTACCTTAATTCCGATTGGCTGATAGAATCCTATCAGCCAATCGGAATTCAAGGGACGCCATCTTGGATGACGTCCCTTAAAGGAACCGTCATTCATCGGGAGACAACGGAAGAAGAGGATGGATCCGCGTCGCCTGCTTCAACATGGACCCGCTCCGCACCGGATGCAAGAAGATCGAAGATGCCGCTTGGAGAAGATGTTTGCCGGTCCGGATGTCCTCTTCTTGCCGGATAGGAGGAAGACTTTGGAGCCTCTTCTGGACCTCTTCAGCCACCGGATGATGGATCGCCAACCCCCGCTTGGGTTGGATGAAGATTTTGGAGCCAGGACGGATCGGTGATACCTGGATGGTGAAGACAAGGTAGGAAGATCTTCAGGGGCTTAGTGTTAGGTTTATTTAAGGGGGGTTTGGGTTAGATTAGGGGTATGTGGGTGGTGGGTTGTAATGTTGGCGGGGGGGGTATTGTATGTTTTTTTTTACAGGCAAAAGAGCTGATTTTCTTGGGGCATGCCCCGCAAAGGGCCCTGTTCAGGGCTGGTAAGGTAAAAGAGCTTTTAAATGTATTAATTTAGAATAGGGTAGGGCATTTTGTTATTTTGGGGGTCTTTGTTATTTTATTAGGGGGCTTAGAGTAGGTGTAATTAGTTTAAAATTGTTGTAATATTTTTCTTATGTTTGTAAATATTTTTTTATTTTTTGTAACTTAGTTCTTTTTTATTTTTTGTACTTTAGCTAGTTTATGTAATTGTAGTTATTTGTAGCAATTGTATTTCATTTATTTATTGATAGTGTAGTGTTAGGTTAATTGTAGGTAATTGTAGGTATTTTATTTAATTAATTTATTGATAGGGTAGTGTTAGGTTTAATTATAACTTAGGTTAGGATTTATTTTACAGGTAAATTTGTTATTATTTTAACTAGGTAACTATTAAATAGTTCTTAACTATTTAATAGCTATTGTACCTGGTTAAAATAATTACAAAGTTGCCTGTAAAATAAATATTAATCCTAAAATAGCTATAATATAATTATAATTTATATTGTAGCTATATTAGGATTTATTTTACAGGTAAGTATTTAGCTTTAAATAGGAATAATTTATTTAATAAAAGTTAATTAATTTCGTTAGATTAAAATTATATTTAACTTAGGGGGGTGTTAGTGTTAGGGTTAGACTTAGCTTTAGGGGTTAATACATTTATTAGAATAGCGGTGAGCTCCGGTCGTCAGATTAGGGGTTAATAATTGAAGTTAGGTGTCGGCGATGTTAGGGAGGGCAGATTAGGGGTTAATACTATTTATGATAGGGTTAGTGAGGCGGGTTAGGGGTTAATAACTTTATTATAGTAGCGGTGCGGTCCGCTCGGCAGATTAGGGGTTAATAAGTGTAGGCAGGTGGAGGCGACGTTGTGGGGGGCAGATTAGGGGTTAATAAATATAATATAGGGGTCGGCGGTGTTAGGGGCAGCAGATTAGGGGTACATAAGGATAACGTAGGTGGCGGCGCTTTGCGGTCGGCAGATTAGGGGTTAATTATTGTAAGTAGCTGGCGGCGACGTTGTGGGGGGCAGATTAGGGGTTAATAAATGTAATATAGGGGTCGGCGGGGTTAGGGGCAGCAGATTAGGGGTACATAAGTATAACGTAGGTGGCGGTCGGCAGATTAGGGGTTAAAAAAATTTAATCGAGTGGCGGCGATGTGGGGGGACCTCGGTTTAGGGGTACATAGGTAGTTTATGGGTGTTAGTGTACTTTAGGGTACAGTAGTTAAGAGCTTTATGAACCGGCGTTAGCCCAGAAAGCTCTTAACTCCTGCTATTTTCAGGCGGCTGGAGTTTTGTCGTTAGAGCTCTAACGCTCACTTCAGAAACGACTCTAAATACCGGCGTTAGAAAGATCCCATTGAAAAGATAGGATACGCAATTGACGTAAGGGGATCTGCGGTATGGAAAAGTCGCGGCTGAAAAGTGAGCGTTAGACCCTTTAATCACTGACTCCAAATACCGGCGGTAGCCTAAAACCAGCGTTAGGAGCCTCTAACGCTGGTTTTCACGGCTACCGGCGAACTCTAAATCTAGGCCTAAGACTTTGAAGGTAGCCAATTCTTTCATTTGCGACGCCAATATGCAAATTATTCACCTGAATGCGAAGGTGTCATGGTTTTCGGTTTTAGCGCACAGGGCCTTGTGACTAAAATATTGGTCGGCGGACATGACCTCTAAATTGAGGTTGTTGTCCCTGCCTTTTTAAGGAAAGATTCTGTTTGGTCTAAGACTGGACTCGATCATTTCCATGGTTACGGGAGGCAAGGGGGCCTTCCTACCCCAAGATAAGAAAGCTAAACCGAAAAGATTTACTTTTTGTCCCTTTAGTGCAGATAAGGCCCAGAATGACTGGGGGATGAGGGGAATGAGAGAGGTATTTAAGCCTTTGGCTGGGGTGTCTTTGCCTCCTCCTGGTGGCCAGGTTCTTAATGCCCAATAGTAATGAATAAAGCCGTGGACTCTCCTCCCCACAATGGAAATTAAATTATCAGGTAAGCATAATTTATGTTTTTTTGCAGTTAGGAAGTACATGATGGACTACAGTATGACCTGATAAATATATTTATACAGTTAATTACATGGTCCTGAGTTCCAAGAGAAAGTGATAAATCTGATATCAGAAGTAAATTATTCTCTCTCTCTCTGGATCATAAACGATTTTGACTGCTAGGTCACTTTAGGATTGCATAACAATAGCAGCTTCACATGGAATAAAATTACATGCATGTTATTAAGCAAAACAAATAAATAATTGTTTTAATGGTTTTCAAATTATATAATTCTTTATGTAGCACTCTCAGAAAGGTGGATTTACTAATTCGGATCTTCTAATGTTTGTATCTGAGTGCAAAGACTTGCCCACTTCTGGCCGCTACAGACTAGAAGAGGACGACATACCGGGATGTGTGATCTGCTGCCTGAATCGGTAACTATTTCTAACACTCATCATCAAAAAGCAATTAGGGCTGCTGTCTAGAGCTTTCTACTCAATGAGACGCATGTCTGCTTGTCTGTATGGTGCAGCTGTCTACTCATTTAGTCTGCCGAGGGGTTTGTAGTTTACTCTATTCCATTATATTGGTGGGCAGACAAGAGCCCACATCTATCATTATTATAACATTAGGGACTAGTGTGTGGTAGTGATAATGAGAGAACCAGTGACTTTTGCACAAGGAGGGTACAATTGTGGGCCTGGACAAGCAATGAGAAGTATTTAAGTAAGGAGAAGTAATAACCTTTATTAACAATTTCAACCTAGAAGTTGACTAGGGTACTATTATAGGACTCTTCCCTCAATTGTAGAGTCAATGCATGTGTAAGTATGAGAAATTTAAAAAAAATAATCTTTATTATGACCTTTAAAATGGGCTACAATCAATTTAAAAACAGTTGCAGCAAGATAGCCTAAGCTTGATATGTGATATATAGTACGAATATTACCGTAATGTTGGGTCACATATGTTAGTACATTTCATGATTCAACAACTGTATATTGGTATATATCTGCACTTAATTTTATTAAATGGCTAACAGATTGTTAGCTATACCAATAGTGTTGATTGAGTATAGCGTGTGCATATGTGTGTTAGTGGTTCACCGGGATTAGGATAGATTACTGTCAAAGTAAGTAACACCGTAGAGATTCACAATATAAAAAGATTGTCAGTTACTTATATGGTATGCCAGTTATAAATAACCCCTCTATGAGTGAGGTAATATTCCTCCACATTACTGATTGTAACGGGTTAAATTAGACACTGTCCAGTCATATAGATCAAGTAATACTAGTTCATGAAACCATCTACTGAGTGTGGGGATTTTGCTTGACATATAGAATAGCCTATAGTGATATTTACCATAGTGGCTGAATCCTTAAAGGACGGGACAGCTGTTTCTAACTATAAATATCTGGCCTCAAATTGCCTAGAGAGATGATATACTTAGTGCTATTCATACTTGACTTTACTTGTTTATATAAGAAATAGTTTCCACTCTTAGGCTTGTGGCCATACATATACTGACTGCCAGTTGTTATATTCTAAACGTAGCCATGTCATTGTGATCTAAGTGCTAAATTGCACGTTACCATAGTGATATCACACAGGCGTCTATTGAGCAGTAGTTATTCGCATCAATAATTGGTTACCAAAATGAACCTGTTGTGATTTTGCAACACAGTAGCTGCATTATTTCAGGATATAACAATTGTTGCACAAAATATTTAATTAATTCTTGGGCTTATATCCATTCAGATATTACACTGAATGGAATAATGACTCTCTTCTTCAACAGTAACTTATATGCCCAATATTAATACAAACATAAATCCATGGTATACACCTTTAATCTAATTAGTAAGTATTCCTTTAAATTATAAAGTATCTAATTTAAAATTAAAATTATATTTCTGCAATCAGTCTAACCACACAAATGAGGTAATCCGGAACCTAAAATGAAAAAGGCATAATTAATAAATACATATTCATAACATAGCCAGAATCAAAATTAATATGTTTGTATGCCTGAGACAATGACACGATTAACCTAATGACGTCATGACAGGTGGAGTCACGCTAAGCATGTATGGTATAAAAAGCCGCAGAATGCGCAGCGCTTCCACTTTTGAAAAAGCCCTTGCTTGCGAAACATGTTAAGGGGGAAACAGGAAGGGAATCCTGTATTTTAATTAAGTCAGCGATAGCCTATACTTCACAAAAATCTCCTATATAATAGTACCATTACAATATGAGGTTTAGCCTCGATAAAGATACAGATATGTAGAATAGGACTCTGCAAAGCTCAGTCCTTATTACTGATTCATTATATTGTTTAGTCATAACCCGACAGAGAACTACTGTTTATCGCTATACAGGGAGTGCAGAATTATTAGGCAAGTCTTATTTTTGAGGATTAATTTTATTATTGAACAACAACCATGTTCTCAATGAACCCAAAAAACTCATTAATATTAAAGCTGAATAGTTTTGGAAGTAGTTTTTAGTTTGTTTTTAGTTATAGCTATTTTAGGGGGATATCTGTGTGTGCAGGTGACTATTACTGTGCATAATTATTAGGCAACTTAACAAAAAATAAATATATACCCATTTCAATTATTTATTTTTACCAGTGAAACCAATATAACATCTCAACATTCACAAATATACATTTCTGACATTCAAAAACAAAACAAAAACAAATCAGTGACCAATATAGCCACCTTTCTTTGCAAGGACACTCAAAAGCCTGCCATCCATGGATTCTGTCAGTGTTTTGATCTGTTCACCATCAACATTGCGTGCAGCAGCAACCACAGCCTCCCAGACACTGTTCAGAGAGGTGTACTGTTTTCCCTCCTTGTAAATCTCACATTTGATGATGGACCACAGGTTCTCAATCAGGTGAACAAGGAGGCCATGTCATTAGATTTTCTTCTTTTATACCCTTTCTTGCCAGCCACGCTGTGGAGTACTTGGACGCGTGTGATAGAGCATTGTCCTGCATGAAAATCATGTTTTTCTTGAAGGATGCAGACTTCTTCCTGTACCACTGCTTGAAGAAGGTGTCTTCCAGAAACTGGCAGTAGGACTGGGAGTTGAGCTTGACTCCATCCTCAACCCGAAAAGGCCCCACAAGCTCATCTTTGATGATACCAGCCCAAACCAGTACTCCACCTCCACCTTGCTGGCGTCTGAGTCGGACTGGAGCTCTCTGCCCTTTACCAATCCAGCCACGGGCCCATCCATCTGGCCCATAAAGACTCACTCTCATTTCATCAGTAAATAAAACCTTAGAAAAATCAGTCTTGAGATATTTCTTGGCCCAGTCTTGACGTTTCAGCTTGTGTGTCTTGTTCAGTGGTGGTCGTCTTTCAGCCTTTCTTACCTTGGCCATGTCTCTGAGTATTGCACACCTTGTGCTTTTGGGCACTCCAGTGATGTTGCAGCTCTGAAATATGGCCAAACTGGTGGCAAGTGGCATCTTGGCAGCTGCACGCTTGACTTTTCTCAGTTCATGGGCAGTTATTTTGCGCCTTGGTTTTTCCACACGCTTCTTGCGACCCTGTTGACTATTTTGAATGAAACGCTTGATTGTTCAATGATCACGCTTCAGAAGCTTTGCAATTTTAAGAGTGCTGCATCCCTCTGCAAGATATCTCACTATTTTTTACTTTTCTGAGCCTGTCAAGTCCTCCTTTTGACCCATTTTGCCAAAGGAAAGGAAGTCGCCTAATAATTATGCACACCTGATATAGGGTGTTGATGTCATTAGACCACACCCCTTCTCATTACAGAGATGCACATCACCTAATATGCTTAATTGGTAGTAGGCTTTCGAGCCTATACAGCTTGGAGTAAGACAACATGCATAAAGAGGATGATGTGGTCAAAATACTGATTTGCCTAATAATTCTGCACTCCCTGTAGTGTGCCAACTGAAATAATGTCCGGTAAACGGAAACAACCATTATACTTCATAGAAATAGTAGCATAAAACTAAACACAGCGACCCAGTAGTTCTTTAACTTTAAGCCTCAAAAGATGCACATTGATTCAGCGGTTACTTTAACTATATAGACGCTCCAGTTTAAACTGCAGAGACACTTAGCCCATTTTCTATTCTAACGCTCAGTAGCATAACTAAACGGGACACAATCTGATCTAGTCAGTTAACCCATTATTTCTGTAAACAGCAGCCACTGCTCAGTAGAAACTCGGCAATGTTACTTGGGTCACCTGCAAGTGAGCACAAATATTTGACTTATACAGTCACGTTTATTATAATAATAATAATACATAAACCCACAGTGTAATATCTGAATGGCTATAAGCCCAAGAATGAACTAAATATTTTGTGCAACAATTGTTATTTCCTGAAGTAATGCAGCAACTGTGTTGCAAAATCACAACAGGTTCATTTTGGTAACCAATTATTGATGCGAATAGCAACTACTGCTCAATAGACGCCTGTGTGATATCACTATGGTAACGTGCAATTTAGCACTTAGATCACACTAACATGGCTACGTTTAGAATATAACAACTGGCAGTGAGTATATGTATGGCCACAAGCCTAAGAGTGGAAATTATTTCTTATATAAACAAGTAAAATCAAGTATGAATAGCACTAAGTATATCATCTCTCTAGGCAATTTGAGGCCAGATATTTATAGTTAGAAACAGCTGTCCCGTCCTTTAAGGATTCAGCCACTATGGTAAATATCACTATAGGCTATTGTATATGTCAAGCATAACCCCCACACTCAGTAGATGGTTTCATGAACAAGTATTACTTGATCTATATGACTGGACAGTGTCTAATTTAACCCGTTACAATCAGTAATGTGGAGGAATATTACCTAACTCATAGAGGGGTTATTTATAACTGGCATACCATATAAGTAACTGACAATCTTTTTATATTGTGAATCTCTACGGTGTTACTTACTTTGACAGTAATCTATCCTAATCCCGGTGAACCACTAACACACATATGCACACGCTATACTCAATCAACACTATTGGTATAGCTAACAATCTGTTAGCCATTTAATAAAATTAAGTGCAGAGATATACCAGTATACAGTTGTTGAATCATGTAATGTACTAACATATGTGACCCAACATTACGGTAATATTCGTACTATATATCGCATATCAAGCTTAGGCTATCTTGCTGCAACTGTTTTTAAATTGATTGTAGCCCATTTTAAAGCTCATAATAAAGTTTAATTTTTACATTTCTCATACTTACACATGCATGTAGATATGCATATAACTGATATAGAATGTATATAAAATATGTGTGTCTGTGTATATGTGTAACAAAGGTCTACATTCAATGGAAGGGTGTGATTATTGACACAGGTAGATAAAAGTAACATCAAAGAAACAAGGTCTTTACAATGCATGGACTCTCCAATTGAGGGAAGAGTGCTATAATAGTATCCTAGTCAACCTCTATGTTGAAATTGTTAATAAAGTTTGTTTTGATACTAAGGACCAGTACACCCATACGTATATAACAAACGTAGTATCTGGATAGTGTTCCCTCTAATATAATAGAGTAGTGCCATTTCTTCTCTTTTTTCTACAAGTAATAACTTTTATCTGCTCAGCATTACAAGAAAGTTCCATTTCTCAAGCTGACAGAACATGAGTAAATAACATGTTCCTATTGTCACACGTAAATGGAGGAAATTTTGAGGTAAAATGTCATTTTTACATAGAGATGTTCATGTGATATTTTGGGTATTGTGTCTCTTTAATTTTGATGTAACTATCCCTTTAAGTTATCACTTGTCACAAATATCAGCATATCTCTTCTGTGTGCTTGCTCAGCCTGTTACAAATTAGGCCAGGCAAAGCCTGCACATTTTATTTCTCAGATTGTACAAATCCCTGACCTGTTTATATCACAGATTGTACAAATCCCTGACCTGTTTATATCACAGATTGTACAAATCCCTGACCTGTTTATATCACAGATTGTACAAATCCCTGACCTGTTTGTATCGCAGATTGTACAAATCCCTGACCTGTTTATATCACAGATTGTACAAATCCCTGACCTGTTTATATCACAGATTGTACAAATCCCTGACCTGTTTATATCACAGATTGTACAAATCCCTGACCTGTTTATATCACAGATTGTACAAATCCCTGACCTGTTTATATCACAGATTGGACAAATCCCTGACCTGTTTATATCACAGATTGGACAAATCCCTGACCTGTTTATATCACAGATTGGACAAATCCCTGACCTGTTTATATCACAGATTGGACAAATCCCTGACCTGTTTATATCACAGATTGTACAAATCCCTGACCTGTTTATATCACAGATTGTACAAATCCACAACCCGTTTATATCACAGATTGTACAAATCCACAACCCGTTTATATCACAGATTGTACAAATCCACAACCCGTTTATATCACAGATTGTACAAATCCACAACCCGTTTATATCACAGATTGTACAAATCCACAACCCGTTTATATCACAGATTGTACAAATCCACAACCTGTTTATATCACATATTAAACAAATCAGTAATCTATTTATATCACAAATTATACAAAGCCCTAACCCATTTATATCACAAATTATACAGGGAGTTCAGAATTATTAGGCAAGTTGTATTTTTGAGGATTAATTTTATTATTGAACAACAACCATATTCTCAATGAACCCAAAAAAACTCATTAATATCAAAGCTGAATATTTTTGGAAGTAGTTTTTAGTTTGTTTTTAGTTTTAACTATTTTAGGGGGATATCTGTGTGTGCAGGTGACTATTACTGTGCATAATTATTAGGCAACTTAACAAAAAACAAATATATACCCATTTCAATTATTTATTTTTACCAGTGAAACCAATATAACATCTCAACATTCACAAATATACATTTCTGACATTCAAAAACAAAACAAAAACAAATCAGTGACCAATATAGCCACCTTTCTTTGCAAGGAAACTCAAAAGCCTGCCATCCATGGATTCTGTCAGTGTTTTGATCTGTTCACCATCAACATTGCGTGCAGCAGCAACCACAGCCTCCCAGACACTGTTCAGAGAGGTGTACTGTTTTCCCTCCTTGTAAATCTCACATTTGATGATGGACCACAGGTTCTCAATGGGGTTCAGATCAGGTGAACAAGGAGGCCATGTCATTAGATTTTCTTCTTTTATACCCTTTCTTGCCAGCCACGCTGTGGAGTACTTGGACGCGTGTGATGGACCATTGTCCTGCATGAAAATCATGTTTTTCTTGAAGGATGCAGACTTCTTCCTGTACCACTGCTTGAAGAGGGTGTCTTCCAGAAACTGGCAGTAGGACTGGGAGTTGAGCTTCACTCCATCCTCAACCCGAAAAGGCCCCACAAGCTCATCTTTGATGATACCAGCCCAAACCAGTACTCCACCTCCACCTTGCTGGCGTCTGAGTCGGACTGGAGCTCTCTGCCCTTTACCAATCCAGCCACGGGCCCATCCATCTGGCCCATCAAGACTCACTCTCATTTCATCAGTCCATAAAAACTTAGAAAAATCAGTCTTGAGATATTTCTTGGCCCAGTCTTGACGTTTCAGCTTGTGTGTCTTGTTCAGTGGTGGTCGTCTTTCAGCCTTTCTTACCTTGGCCATGTCTCTAAGTATTGCACACCTTGTGCTTTTGGGCACTCCAGTGATGTTGCAGCTCTGAAATATGGCCAAACTGGTGGCAAGTGGCATCTTGGCAGCTGCACGCTTGACTTTTCTCAGTTCATGGGCAGTTATTTTGCGCCTTGGTTTTTCCACACGCTTCTTGCGACCCTGTTGACTATTTTGAATGAAACGCTTGATTGTTCGATGATCACGCTTCAGAAGCTTTGCAATTTTAAGAGTGCTGCATCCCTCTGCAAGATATCTCACTGTTTTTTACTTTTCTGAGCCTGTCAAGTCCTTCTTTTGACCCATTTTGCCAAAGGAAAGGAAGTTGCCTAATAATTATGCACACCTGATATAGGGTGTTGATGTCATTAGACCACACCCCTTCTCATTACAGAGATGCACATCACCTAATATGCTTAATTGGTAGTAGGCTTTCGAGCCTATACAGCTTGGAGTAAGACAACATGCATAAAGAGGATGATGTGGTCAAAATACTCATTTGCCTAATAATTCTGCACTCCCTGTACAAAGCCCTAACCCATTTATGTCACATATTATACACATCTCCAACCCGTTTATATCACAGATTATACAAATTCCCAACCCATTAATATGACAAATTATAGACAAATTATATAGAGCTCTGACCAATTTATATTACAGATTATACAAATCTCAGCCTTTCTTGAATTCCATCTCTAAACAATTTGCATTCATCTGTATTTCAATCTCAGAATGATTAAATATGAATATATTTTCTATTAAATAATTTCATTGCTTTGTATTTTTATGTTGCAGGTGAGATGAACTCCTAATGTGCACAGAGGTAAACCGGACCAGCTTCATCAACTATGTACTGAAATTATCTCACTACAGATCATCTGACAAAAAAATATATAAAATAATTTATTAAATTGCTGACATAATTATATACCTCTGCCCATTACTACACTTATGAAAAAATCTGTTCACATGCTGTGCTGCTAAATATTGATAATTATGTAAAATACAAATGTTTTATTTGTTTTAATTGTTGTGGGTATTCACATTCCGTTCTCTATGTAAAGTTGCATTGTAGTGCTGCTTTAATTCATTGCATTCAGTTTTTAAAGGGTCTACATGTGTATATTATAGATATGAACTAATAATCTGCTAAAAAAATCTTCCATCCAAGACTATTTATAACTCTTTAGAGGGACACAGAAAGTTTTACTATAAAAATTAAAGTTATTTTCTTTTTAATCCCAGATATATTTTTTTTAAAATCTTAGCTACTCATTTGGGATATTGAATTGTATTAAAAAATCAGGGAGGGGGGTTTAGATCGGAAGTGTTTTAACCTTTTCACATATCTGCCGAATGTCCTGATTTGGAGAATTTCCCATAATGCTTCACACAGACCAACCAAAGACGCCCATAAACAGTCCAGAAGTGCTCACCAAACAACCAGTCATATTCATGATGCTACCCTGTGACCCCGCTCCTTCCTGTCTAGAAACAGATGTCCCCCCTCCACCTCTCTTAATACCTAGCCACAAATGTTGGAAGATACAAAATCAGAATGTTTCAGCAGTAGCACACATTAGGGCAAGATTACAAGTCACGCGGCAAATCAGTTGCGAAAACACCACGCGCATTATGGCTTTTTCGCACGCACGCTAAGCCGCGTAATGCAAACAGCCAAATCGCATGCACATTCACGTATTCCCCATAGAAGTCAATGGAGAAGCCAAATAGAAAATAAAAAACCACAAAAACTCTAATCTGTTGCGCAACGCCCTTGACGTTTTGTCCTTGAATAGTGTACATGAAAATGCGAATATTTCATATTGCGAAAATGTTTTCGCAACGGAATATGTTCTATTTATTTATAAATAAATCTTTCTCTATATATGTGGTGATTTTTGGACTGACTGATATATCTATTTATAGTGAGCTATGTATATGAATACATTTATGTCTATATATCTCGAGATCTATATGCAACTATCTCTGAAAATCCATCTGAGATATTGTTTAATGTGCATAACTTTGTAATGTAAAATATTTTCCTTATCTCCATAGTTAGACATATGTCTATACATAGAAATCCATGTTTCTCTTTATACGTGTATATATATATATATATATATATATATATATATATTTATATATCTCAATGTAAAATCCCTGTGTCTGCTTTTTTTCCTAAAACCCAAGCTCTCCTATTTTTTTAGCCCTTATAGCTTTTGTGTGCAATATTTTTTTAAATAATTTTTGTTAGACAGTGTTAATATGAGTGTAACTGTACTTCGTAATGTATTTTTGAAGTTTCGAGAAACGTTTATGTTGCGCAAAACTGTTAACTACAGCTCTTTGAGCGCGGAAAGGATTGTTGTGTAAAAGGCAAATGCGCGCGGAATCGTGATTTTTCAAGACTTGTAATTACCTGTGCAATGGAAATTGATTGAAAAAAGACCATAACACGCGTGGAAAACTCATAATGCACTACTTGTAATCTTGCCCATAGACAGGTGGTTACCTAGAGGAGAAAATGGGCCACACCAAAGATGGTGGATGCAGCGTCAGAAGTTTTGGAGCAGCATGAGAATAAAAAGGGAGGTGGCAATCAGTGCAGCAGGGAGCAATAATGCATAGTGGTGTACCTTACTAAATATTGCAACAAGTTGCGGGTTTACACAGGCCTTTCGTTTGGACAGGGCGAGAGGGGCACCCACCCGGGTGAGAAGAGGGAATGTACATCCTGTATTTAGTTTATGAAGAAATGTTTATGGTATCAGGAGGTGTAACATATAGTGTCATTCTTTATATGGGAAGCACTGAATGTTGAGGGCCATGTAGCGGGCAGGACATATAGGAGGATGGTAATAAGGGTGTTAGGCTGAGGGGCCCCACAAACGTTTCTTGCACCGGGCCCCGCACATGCTATAGGTGGTCCTGGACCCTCACACCATAAACACAGTGTCAGGGTGATTTTATAAGATTATCATAAGTTACAACAGTAACATCAGTGCACACAGAGAGGCTGGCACGCAGAGCAGCAGGATGGTACAGTACATGTGTTTTGTATTTTTTTTTGTTATTTTGTAATTAGATGCTTGCATTTATATAGTAGACACACAGCCAGATAGGTCAGTCAAGACCAGTAAGGCAGCTGATTGTGTGTATGTATGTATGGGAGTGTGTGTATGTATGTATGGGAGTGTGTGTATGTATGTATGTATGGGAGTGTATGTATGTATGTATGGGAGTGTATGTATGTATGTATGTATGGGAGTATATGTATGTATGTATGGGAGTGTGTGTATGTATGTATGGAAGTGTGTGTATGTATGTATGGGAGTGTGTGTATGTATGTATGGGAGTGTGTGTATGTATGTATGGGAGTGTGTGTATGTATGTATGTATGGGAGTGTGTGTATGTATGTATGGGAGTGTGTGTATGTATGTATGGGAGTGTGTGTATGTATGTATGGGAGTGTGTGTATGTATGTATGGGAGTGTGTGTATGTATGTATGTATGGGAGTATGTGTATGTATGTATGGGAGTATATGTATGTATGTATGGGAGTGTGTGTATGTATGTATGGGAGTGTGTGTATGTATGTATGGGAGTGTGTGTATGTATGTATGGGAGTGTGTGTATGTATGTATGGGAGTGTGTGTATGTATGTATGTATGTATGGGAGTGTGTGTATGTATGTATGGGAGTGTGTGTATGTATGTATGTATGTATGTATGGGAGTGTGTGTATGTATGTATGGGAGTGTGTGTATGTATGTATGGGAGTATATGTATGTATGTATGGGAGTATATGTATGTATGTATGTATGGGAGTGTGTGTATGTATGTATGGGAGTGTGTGTATGTATGTATGGGAGTGTGTGTGTGTATGTATGTATGGGAGTGTGTGTATGTATGTATGTATGGGAGTGTGTGTATGTATGTATGGGAGTGTGTGTATGTATGTATGGGAGTGTGTGTATGTATGTATGGGAGTGTGTGTATATATGTATGGGAGTGTGTGTATGCATGTATGGGAGTGTATGTATGTATGTATGTATGGGAGTGTATGTATGTATGGGAGTGTGTGTATGTATGGGAGTGTGTGTATGTATGGGAGTGTGTGTATGTATGTATGGGAGTGTGTGTATGTATATGTATGGGAGTATATGTATGTATGTATGTATGGAAGTGTATGTATGTATGGAAGTGTATGTATGTATGGGAGTGTATGTATGTATGTATGTATGGGAGTATATGTATGTATGTATGGGAGTATATGTATGTATGTATGGGAGTATATGTATGTATGTATGGGAGTATATGTATGTATGTATGGGAGTGTGTGTATATATGTATGGGAGTGTGTGTATATATGTATGGGAGTGTGTGTGGGAGTGTATGTATGTATGTATGGGAGTGTGTGTATGTATGTATGGGAGTGTGTGTATGTATGGGAGTGTGTGTATGTATGTATGGGAGTGTATGTATGTATGGGAGTGTATGTATGTATGGGAGTGTATGTATGTATGGGAGTGTGTGTATGTATGTATGACAGTGTGTGTGTGTGTGTATGTATGTATGTATGAGAGTGTGTGTATGTATGTATGAGAGTGTGTGTATGTATGTATGGGAGTGTGTGTATGTATGTATGGGAGTATGTGTATGTATGTATGGGAGTGTGTGTATGTATGTATGGGAGTATGTGTATGTATGTATGGGAGTATATGTATGTATGTATGGGAGTGTATGTATGTATGGGAGTGTGTGTATGTATGTATGGGAGTGTGTGTATGTATGTATGGGAGTGTGTGTATGTATGTATGGGAGTGTGTGTATGTATGTATGTATGTATGGGAGTGTGTGTATGTATGTATGGGAGTGTGTGTATGTATGTATGGGAGTGTGTGTATGTATGTATGTATGTATGGGAGTGTGTGTATGTATGTATGGGAGTATATGTATGTATGTATGGGAGTGTATGTATGTATGTATGGGAGTGTGTGTATGTATGTATGGGAGTGTGTGTATGTATGTATGTATGGGAGTGTGTGTATGTATGTATGGGAGTGTGTGTATGTATGTATGGGAGTGTGTGTATGCATGTATGGGAGTGTATGTATGTATGTATGTATGGGAGTGTATGTATGTATGGGAGTGTGTGTATGTATGGGAGTGTGTGTATGTATGTATGGGAGTGTGTGTATGTATATGTATGGGAGTATATGTATGTATGTATGGAAGTGTATGTATGTATGGGAGTGTATGTATGTATGTATGTATGGGAGTATATGTATGTATGTATGGGAGTATATGTATGTATGTATGGGAGTATATGTATGTATGTATGGGAGTATATGTATGTATGTATGGGAGTATATGTATGTATGTATGTATGGGAGTATATGTATGTATGTATGGGAGTGTGTGTATATATGTATGGGAGTGTGTGTATATATGTATGGGAGTGTGTGTGGGAGTGTATGTATGTATGTATGGGAGTGTGTGTATATATGTATGGGAGTGTGTGTGGGAGTGTATGTATGTATGTATGGGAGTGTGTGTATGTATGTATGGGAGTGTGTGTATGTATGGGAGTGTGTGTATGTATGTATGGGAGTGTATGTATGTATGGGAGTGTATGTATGTATGGGAGTGTATGTATGTATGGGAGTGTATGTATGTATGTATGGGAGTGTGTGTGTGTGTGTATGTATGAGAGTGTGTGTGTGTGTGTATGTATGTATGAGAGTGTATGTATGTATGAGAGTGTGTGTGTGTATGTATGTATGAGAGTGTGTGTATGTATGAGAGTGTGTGTATGTATGTATGAGAGTGTGTGTGTGTGTGTGTATGTATGTATGAGAGTGTGTGTGTGTGTGTGTGTGTATGTATGTATGGGAGTGTTTGTATGTATGTATGGAAGTGTATGTATATGAATGGGAGTGTATATATGGGAGTATATGTATGTATGTATGGGAGTGTATGTATGTATGGGAGTGTATGTATGTATGGGAGTGTTTGTATGTATGTATGGAATTGTATGTATGGGAGTGTATGTATATGAATGAGAGTGTATGAGTGTATATATGGGAGTGTATGTATATATTGTTGATACGTCTCAGGAGTGTCCTTCAGTAATGTTGGTGTATTTATCAGTAGCAGTTGCCACCAACGTGTTACCTATTGTAATTATGAATATTAATAATTAATAGCAGTATAAAATTATTGTCAGGGATATCTACAATTAAAATAGTAGAATTGTGTCCATACATTCCAGTAAGATGTTAAATCTCTGTAGTGTACCCCAAAGTATCACTATTGAGATATCTATAAATTTGAAAACAATATTATTTTTAAAAATGAATATTTAATCTTAATATAAAATATTCCTAAATTTTAACCAGTTCATCTTTATATACACCTTGATTATATTTATGTAGTAGCTGAATTTCACCTATGACCAGTTATATCTATCAATTTATCAATACAATATTAAAATATAAAGTAGGCTATAGAGATATTTATATTAATTACTATTCAATAGATAGTGTCTATTAACCCATGAATGAATGACATATTTCTATAAATTAACCTTAACTCAAAATGAATTGCGTATTAAATATCACACAGGAATTATACTAGAACAATTTATAAATAGCCAAAAAGTTTAACCAATTCTATATATATATATATATATATATATATATATATATATATCTTATTTGACCATGAAATCTTAGCTTAACTCCCACAATCTAATGGAATTTCCAGGGAAATATAATTCACTATTTTCAACCCAGTATAATCTAATATACTTCACTTAAACCCAGAGATTGTTATACAATAATCAATTCAACACAATAGCCAATTGATGTGCAATTCTTAATAGAGTTCACAGTAAATAAAAATGAATTTATCAATATGGAATACAAAACCTTTCCTCACAACAGTAAATTGCGTGATGCTAGATATGATTATTTATAGACTACACTGGTCTCTAAAATGTAAATTATAACTATAAATTACACTTACAAATCACTGCTACAATTTAGCTATAGCTATAGAATACCTATGATTTAAAACATTAAAACAACCACTAATACATTACCAGTAACCAATATGAGAGTTCAGCATTTTCAATCAGAGTTTTCCAAAGTCATACGTGAAGGTATATTTGCAAACAGGGTATCACAAACACAGAGAGTTATTCCAAACCAGGCCCCAAACCAAAGTGTGTTTTTTTGTGTCTCTCTTCCCTTCTTTGCATAGTCTTTTTGTCCCTGACAAATTCCACCTTTATTTCTAAATCACCCAATGGAAATTCTCTGGGTAGGCCCTTTTAGTCTGAGCTTATCTCTCATTGGCCCTTGGAAATGCATATGGAAATTTTAAATCCCCTGACAATTTAAAATACCCTTTGGTTGCAATTCTCGTATTGAACATTGGGGGGACAATAGGCAACGAAATGTAGTCTCATTAGCAAATACTACTACAGAAAAAAATATTTTGTTAAATGTATATTCAATATATTTATTATTTCCTAGTATTAATAAACTATCTGTTCAGTATATGGTCCATCTAATATAACTGAGCGCATATGTTTGAGACTAAACATGGGTACACTTAGAATATATATACAGTCGTATGCAAAAGTTTAGGCACCCCTGCCAATGTCCATGATTTTCATTTATAAATAATTGGGTGTTTGGATCAGCAATTTCATTTTGATCTATAACATAACTGAAGGACACAGTAATATTTCAGTAGTGAAATGAGGTTTATTGGATTAACAGAAAATGTGCAATATGCATCAAAACTAAATTAGACAGGTGCATAAATTTGGGTACCCTTGTCATTTTGTTGATTTGAATACCTGTAACTACCTAGCACTGATTAATTGGAACACACAATTGGTTTGGTGAGCCCATTAAGCCATGGAGACCCATTTATCAAGCTAAGCATGGAGCTAAAGACCGCTGCTCCATGACCCTGTCCGCCTGCTCTGATGAGGCGGACAGAGATCGCCACAATTCAACCTGATCGAGTGCGATCGGGTTGATTGACAACCCCCTGCTGCTGCCAATTGGCCGCGAGTATGCAGGACGCGGAGCTGCTGGTGTAATGCTGAATATGGAGAGCGTATTGCTGTCCGCATTCAGCGATGTCTGTTGGAGCTGATCCGCACTGTTGGATCAGGTCCAACAGACATTTGATAAATAGGCCTCTTGAACTTTATAGACAGGTGCATCCAATCATGAGAAAAGGTATTTAAGGTGGCCAATTACAAGTTGTTGTTCTCTTTGACTCTCATCTGAAGAGTGGCAACATGGGGGCCTCAAAACAACTCTCAAATGACCTGAAAACAAAGATTGTTCAACATTATGGTTTAGGGGAAGGCTACAAAAAGCTATCACATAGATTTAAGCTGTCAGTGTCCACTGTGAGGAACATACACCTAGATTACGAGTTTTGCGTTATGAGTCAAATAGAAGCGTTGTGGCCCATAATGCATCATTTTCCCTAACGCAGCCATTACAAGTCTTGTCGGTATAGCTGTACCGCAAGCCTTTTAGCCTGTAACGCAACGTCAATCCCGCACTCCTAAAAATTACGTTTTTTAATGGGATTCCCATAGCGCCGGTATTACAAGTTTTGCGTTCTGGCTATAAAGCGAGCGTTACAGCCTAAAACGACAAGATCTGTAACGCCATCTAAAGTCAGTAGTTATGAGTTTTACGCTACAAAGCTGTAGCATAAAACTCATAACTAAAGTGTTAAAAAGTACACTAAACACCTATAAACTACCTATTAACCCCTAAACCGAGGCCCTCTCGCATCGCAAACACTATAATAAATGTATTAACCCCTAAACTGCCGCTCCCGATATCGCAGCCACTTTAAAAAATATTAACCCCTATTACGCTGCTCCCTGACATCCTCACCACTATACTAAAGTTATTAACCCCTAAACCGCCGCCCTCCCACATCGCAAACACTATTTAAATATTATTAACCCCTAATCTGCCGTCCGCCCACATTGGCCCCACTATGCTAAAGTTATTAATCCCTATACCGCAAGCCACTATAATAAACCTATTAACCCCTAAACCACAAGCCCCCCACAACGAAATATACTAAACTAATAACCCCTAAACCAAATGCCCCCCACATCGCAATAAACTAATTTAAACTAGTAACCCCTAAACCTAACGCCCCCCTAACTTTATATTACATTTACAATTTCCCTATCTTAAATTAAAACTTACCTGTCAAATTAAAAAAACTAAGTTTAAACTAACAATTAAACTAATATAATAATTAAACTAAAATTAAACTAACTACCAATTAAATTAAACTAAACTACACATTTAAAAAATCCTAACACTACTCTAAAAATTACAAAGTATCTAAATACAAAAAATAGCAAGAATAACAATAATAATAACAAGAAATAATAAACACTAAATTACGGAAAATAACAAACGAAATTATCCAAAATAAAAAAGAATTACACCTAATCGAATAACCCTATCAAAATAAAAAAAGCCCACCCAAAATAAAATAGAAACCCTAGTCTACAATAAACTGCCAATGGCCCTTAAAAGGGCCTTTTGTGGGGAATTGCCCCAAAGATATCAGCTCTTTCACCTGTAAACCCCCCCCCCCCCAAAAATAAAAAACCTAATTCTGAAAAAAAACTAAGCTGCCCATTGCCCTGAAAAGGGCATTTAGCTCTTTTACTTCCCAGACCCTAAACTAAAAAAAAAACACCCAAAAACCCCTTTAAAAAACCTAACACTAACCCCCTGACGATCCACTTACAGTTTTTGAATTCCCGCTTGAACGATCTTCATCCCGGCGTTGAAGTCCTGATCCAGGCGACAAGAAGTCTTCATCCAGACGGCCTCTTCAATCTTCATCCCGGCGGTGAAGTCCTGATCCAGGCGACAAGAAGTCTTCATCCAGACGGCCTCTTCAATCTTCATCCCGGCGGTGAAGTCCTGATCCAATCGGCGAGAAGTCTTCATCCTTGCGTCCTATTCAATCTTCATCCAGGCGGCATCTTCTATCTTGATCCCAGAGGCGCGGAGCGGGTTCATCCTGAAGACATCCGGAGCGGAGCATCCTCTTCATACGGTCGCCGCCGTACACTGAATCTTCAATACAAGGTACGCGATCCAAGATGGCGTCCCTTGCATTCCTATTGGCCAATAGGAATTAGGGCTGCTAAAATCCTATTGACTATTCAAATCAGCCAATAGGATTTAAGCAGCTCTCATTCTATTGGCTAATTCGAATTAGCCAATAGAATGAGAGCTGCTTAAAGAGGCCGCCTGGATGAAGACTTCTCGCCGCTTGGATCAGGACTTCGCCGCCGGGATGAAGACTTCTCGCTGCCTGGATCAGGACTTCAACGCTGGGATGAAGATCGTTCAAGATGGACTTCAAAAACTGTAAGTGGATCATTAGGGGGTTAGTGTTAGGGTTTTTGGGTGGTTTTTTTTTTAGTTTAGGGTCTGGCAGTAAAAAGAGCCAAATGCTCTTTTAAGGGCAATGTCCATACAAATGCCCTTTTCAGGGCAATGGGTAGTTTAGGATTTTTAGATTTTTTTTATTTTGTGGGTTTGGGGGTGTGGGGATTTGTAATGTTAGTGGGTCTTTATCATTTTTTCTCACAAAAAGAACTGATCCCTTTAGGGCAATGCCCTACAAAAGGCCATTTTAAGGGCCATTGGTAGTTTATTCTAGATTAGGTTTTTATTTTGTTTGTTTTTTTATGGGTATTAGAATAGGAATATTGTTTTTATTTTTGATAATTTGATAATTTTTAGGGGGTGTTTTTGTTTTTTTAGCAAAAGAGATGTTTAACTTAGGGCAATTCCCTACAAAAGGCCCTTTTAAGGGCCATTGGTAGTTAGGGGGGTGGCGGTGTTTGTATTTTTTTGGAGCAAAAGAGCTGTTTATCTCAGGGCAATGCCCTACAAAAGGCCCTTTTAAAGGCCCCCCAAAAGGTCCTTTTAAGGGCCCTTGGTAGTTTATTCTAGATTAGGCTTTTTATTTTGGGGTCCTTTAAAAAAAATGGTATTAGAATAGGAATAATCTTTATTTTTTAAGATAATTTTGTGGGGGGGTTTTGTAATGGTAGGTTTTTTTATTTTTTCTGATTTTAGTGTTTTTTTATTTTTTTGTAATGGTAGGTTTTAGTGTAAGGCAGGTTAGGTTTTATTTTACAGGTAAGTTTGTATTTATTTTAGCTAGGTAGTTAGTAAATAGTTAATAACTATTTAGTAACTAGTCTACCTAGTTAAAATAAATACAAGCTTACCTGTGAAATAAACATTAAACCTAAGCTAGCTACAATATAACTATTAGTTATATTGTAGCTAGCTTAGGTTTTATTTTACAGGTAAGTATTTAGTTTTAAATAGGTATTATTTAGTTAATAATTGTAAATTTAATTTAGCTCTATTTTAATTATGTTAAAGTTAGGGGTTAGGTTTAGGGGTAGGTATAGGGGTTAATAGGTTGTTGCGTTGTGTGGGGCTGGCAGTTTAGGGGTTAATAGGTTTATTTAGTTAATAATTGTAATTTTAATTTAGCTATATTTTAATTATGTTAAAGTTAGGGGGTGTTAGGGTTAGGTTTAGGGGTTAATATATAATATCAATATTGGAAGGGAGAAAATAAGGATAAGTAAGCCTTATGAAAAGATAGGGAATTCAGCACAAACTGAATGTGCTGAATTCCCTATCTTTTCATAAGGCTTACTTATCCTTATTTTCTCCCTTCCAATATTGATATTATATTATCTTATAGGGTCTGCACCTCTAATTATACTATATACACATCTTTGACTTACACATCCATTTTATAGCAGCTCCCTTAAAACTATTTTTCTTAGGGGTTAATATAGTTTAATTTAGGTAGTTGCAATGTGGGGGGCTGTCGGTTTAGGGGTTAATAGGTTTATTTAATGGTAGGGATGTGGGAGGCCAGAAGTTTAGGGGTTAATAACTTTATTTAGTTGCGATGATGTTGGGGAGCGGCGGAATAGTGGTTAATAACTTTAATATAGTTGTGGCGATGTTGGGGTGCGGCAGAATAGGGGTTAATAACTTAAGTATAGTGGTGGAGATATCGGGAGTGGCAGATTAGGGGTTAATAATTTTATTTAGGTGGCGGCGATATCGGGAGTGGCAGATTAGGGGTTAATAACTGTAGGCAGGCGACGACGATGTCAGGGGAAGCAGATTAGAGGTGTTTCGACGTAGGGTTTATGTTAGTGTGTTGGGTTTAAACATTAGGTTTTTGGATTGCTGTTTGGTTTCCGGTGAGAAGGTGGAGCGCTAAGACAGGTGCTCCTGCTCGGCGTCTTGGCCGATGGTAGCTATCACTGCCTTCACTATTTGCCCATTGTACCTGTCAGGACTCGGGCGCACTGCTTGACACTACATCGCAAGCAGAAGGGAAACCTCAGATGCTGTCTATGCTGCGGTAAACCCGCTTCTACGTAGAAAAAAAATATATATATATAGCTGGAAAGGATTATTGGATCCCCCCAAGGGGTATGAACTAACCTGCCTACCTCTTTCTGTGGTGAAGTGAACCGCCGGACCAGCGGCTCCCATTTGGGTCCTGTGGAGCTGGAGGTGAGAGAAGGCGGAGTGGGGCTCCTGAGTGACAGGTGTATTGGCCCTGTCTAGCATCAGTCCCGGCGGGGTATCCCTGGAGGGTTCGTCCCGACTCAGAGGAAGTTGTGCTGGGCGTGGAGGCGGGCTCTCTGCCAGTCACGGCTGCACTGCTCGGGGCGAGCGGAGGTTCCAGGAGCTTGTCCCGTCACAGGGCTGTTGAATCGGGGACGCAGCTATTGGCGGTTTTGCACCTGCTGCTGTTATTTGGACGTCAGAGATAAGGCACCGGGGTTCTCCAAATCAAGCTTCCTGCTTTTCATTCTGCAGTGCTCCTCCGGGTAGGAGCGCCCCCGGCCAGACGCCAGCTTTTTCAGGATCAGCTCAGCCCCTATTCCACCCCACAGGTAACGAAGGGTCTAGACTCTTTCATGGTATCTAGTCTCGGGCTCTGTGATCTAAGGAGTACAGAGGTGACTGTGTAAAGATCTTGCATTCTCGCTATTTGCCTTCTCAAAACTGCCCAGATTTGAAGCTATAAGTCTAGCTGTGAAGGGTCTAAGGCCTTGAATCTTAGAAGGCTCGCAGAACTTTTGAGGATCCAGCTTGGGGCTCAAATTATATGGGGACTTCTGCCCAGAGATTTGTTTCATATCAACATTACACACTTTCTCTTTTTCTGGAAGGTTTTGTAGGACAATAATGCTATATATATTTGTTTACTTAGCCATTTACATAAAAATATAACTGGTTGTCTAGGATTTTTTTGTCCCCAAAATTTCTATCTTGTGTTGGTTGTTTAATGTTATAAAATTGCAGGCATTTGTCACAGGGCTCTAACCCTTGTCACTTCACATATATAGAATATTTAATCACTATACCTTGTATTAGGCTTAATATTGCATAGCTTATTTCTAATGCTTTTTTTTTGTTTGATTTTTCGTATCACATTAGCTCACGCACACTGATCTAAGTGTTCACTTAAGGGAAGAAAGGAGGGAGGAAAGGAAAAGCAACACATAAGGCATAATTATTTTCTGTTTGCTTGGTTTTGACTTCACTGATTTTGATTTCACTGTTTGTTTGTTTTCCAGCCCCACACAGGGGACTGGTATTTTGTGTATCGCACACAGTGCTTGTTTTTTTATTTTTTTATTCTCTGTCTGTCACTATTGATGGAAAAATTTATAACTCACGGTAACAACATTTCACCCAAAATGCCTGCTAAACCCAGGGATAAAAAAAATACCAAATGTGCCGACACAAGTGCTGATATATCTTCTGAAAGTGTATCTACAGTAATAGATACCCAGGTCCTGATCGCTCAAATTACAGCTATCTTTGCTCCCCAGTTGGAGGGTATTAAAAAAGATCTGGGAGGTATCTCTTCTGAGTTAGCCACACTTTCAGCAGAAGTTAAGCAGTTTTCTCAGAGAATTGGGGAAGCGGAAAATAGAATTTCTGCTGCCGAAGACAGGTTGACATCCCAAGAGGCTGTCATTCAGGCCCAAGAAGTTAAACTTAACAGTATGCAGTTGCGCCTGGAGGATCTTGAAGATCGCTCCAGGCGCAACAACATTAGGATTATAGGCCTACCTGAATCTTTGGAATTTGAGGATCTTGTTAAGTTTACCTCCTCTACTCTTCCCCTAGCTATTGGTTTTACACCTCAGTCCCTTCCTCTAGCAATCGAGAGGGCCCACAGAGTGGGTCCCAGAAGGGAGTCAGCTAGTGGTATGGGCAAACCTAGGATGTGTATTTTCAAGCTCTTAAAGTTTCAGGACAAGCTTGAGATCTTGAAGTTAGCAAAGAAAGCTGGTACATTAGAATTCGGGAACAGCAAGATTTCGGAAACTTCCGCTCGTAGAAGACTTATGGCTCCGTTTTGTTCACAGTTGATCTCCAAGGGTATTAAAGCTAGTTTATTTTATCCTGCTAAAATTGTAGTGGAAAATAAGGGAGCCAAATTTATTTTCAACGAAGTTTCTGAGGTTAAAGATTTTTTGAGAACCCTAGAATCCTAGGCTCAGGTTCTCTATTGAGTTAGGTTTTTTTGGGATTCTTAGTCAGGTTTACAGAATCTCCTTGAAAAGTTTGATTTTTTCTTGTCTTGGTTTATTTCTTGATTTTTAGTAGTCGTTTTAATTTGTTCGTAATGCACATTGTTGGTATCCTGTTACTGTGTGAGAATTATGTATCTGCTAAGCTTGTTTATCAAAAGTTGTAAAAAGTAAGAGTACTGACAAATATTTTAGTTTTGTGTTTTTGTTTTATTTTGTTTTTTTTCTCCCCCATCCTGCCCCCCCCCCCCCCAGGTTGCTATCGCCAGTTGAGGTTCCATATGGGGTTCGGTGGGCTAAACAGAATGGAAAATAGTGATGGGCTGTAAAATTCTCTCATGGAATGTGGGGGGTATATCTTCCCCCGCTAAGCGCAAACTGGTCATTAAAACATTGGCTGTTGAAAAACCTGATGTGGTTTGTTTACAGGAGACCCACTTAGACGCAATAGAAGCGGCAAAGCTCAAAATGAAATGGGTTGGCGAGGTGATCGCTTCATCTTCTCCTGCTAAAAAGCGAGGAGTTGCTGTCCTATTCCATAAAGAATTGGACTATCAAATTATTTAAGTTGACTATGATCCTTCTGCCCGCTGTATGTTATTACAAGTGTTGATAAAATCTGTCAAATATATATTCTGTAATATTTATGCCCCCAACAAATTTTCATTAATTTTTTGGGACCGGATTCAAAATATAATTTTCCCCTTTCAACGGGAGAATTTAATTATTTGTGGGGATTTTAATATCACTATGTGTCCAGAGTTAGATCGGCTCTCAAGTAAGAATTACGCTAAATATAAATATCACGCCAAATACTTAAAAAAATTTTGTAGTAAATTGACTTTGACTGATATTTGGCGTATGCAAAATCCTCTAACTAGAGCTTTCACGTGCGAGTCCAAGTCGCATAGGACTTTCTCGAGGATTGACTTTTTTTTAATTTCTGAATCATTGATAGTTCTTCACTCTAAAACGGGAATTGGGGAGTTTCTGGTATCGGATCATGCTATAATATCTCTATCTATTCTTAATACGCATGAGGCACGACCACTAACACAGGTCTTTGGCTTCCCTTGTTTCTTATATACCAACCCGTCCTTTCTATCTTGGATTAAGAGTATCTGGTGTGAGTACGTATCATTTAATTCGAATTACAGTCATAAGACGGAGATTTATTGGGAGGCTGCCAAAGCAGTGATTCGGGGTAAAATTATAGCCTATTTGAGTTTTCGCTCGAAAAAAATCAAAGAACAGGGGAGCTCCCTGGTTGCTAGAACCAGAGCGGCTTACAGGGATATCCTGGCAGATCCCTCTTCAACGAATTGGGCAGTATATCTTGAGGCCAGAAAGGAAAGAGAGATTTTTTTTAAAGCAGAAATCTATGGAGGAAGAAGCAAGACTGAATCTTAAATATAGGAGCTTCCACGGGTGCTCGGCGAAACACCTGTCTCGCCTTGTCAAGAATAGAAAGAAGAGAAATTACATTGCAGTGATAAAGAAGGGCGACGACAGGTTTTTTAAGTCAGCCGAGATTTCCCAGGAATTTTTTAAGTATTATCAGGCATTATATTAGTCTGTTTGTTCCGATTATGATAGCCAAGAGTCTTTTTGGTCCGCTATAAATATCCCAAAGATAGAAGCAGAAGATTTGGCTTTGTTGAATCAGCCGATAACGCAAGAGGAGATTGGTATTGCTATTGATAATCTCAAGCTCAATAAGGCGGCTGGCCCCGACGGGCTCCCGGCCGAATTTTACAAATTATTAAAGGAAGAACTGTTGTCACCTTTAGAGGCCATTTTCAATAATTATTATCTCTCGGAAAATGGGATTTCAGAATACTTCGCAGCGGCTAATATTTCTCTTATTGCAAAAAAAAAAAAAAACCCAGAGGATATGGCCTCATATAGGCCAATATCAGTACTCAATACTGATTATAAGCTACTGGCTGGTATCATTGCCACCAGATTGAACCATTGTCTGCAGAATTTGATTCATCAGGACCAGACTGGTTTTATGACCTCTAGGAACTCGTCGAGGAATATACGCAAGGTTATTACGTTCTTGGATTATATGTGGAATCTGGAACCAGAGCCATGCAATGACACAATCTATGACTCAGCAATATTAACCTTGGACGCAATTAAGGCCTTTGATTCCATTGTCTGGGAGCATCTATTTCGCTCACTACAGAATTTCGGTTTCACTGGGTATTTCAATCGCTTTATCCATAAGATTTATTGTAAACCCATTTCCTTTCTTCTGGTTAATGGGATCCGTTCAGAGGAGATTGTCTTACATTGTGGCACTAGGCAGGGGTGTCCATTATCTCCTCTCTTGTTCAATGTGGCACTAGAACCTTTAGCGGTAAGATTCCGCGATGTCTTGACAGGAATCTCTTTGGGCTCTTACCGCTTAAAAACTCTTCTTTATGCAGATGATTTGTTGATGTTTGTAGATAAGCCCTCTCAGTCGATCCCTGCTATTCTCCAACTTCTTGCCCAGTTTAGTTCTTTTTCCGATTATTTGGTGAATCTGGAAAAGAGTGAACTCATGTATATGGGTAATAGTTCGCCCTGCCTGGAAAAATTTCCGTTTAAAGTGGTTAATGCAATTAATTATTTGGGGCTTAAGCTACATAAAAATCCGAAACTATGGTATGCTGCGAATTTTGTCCCACTGTTTAAGAAAATTAAAATTGATCTTCAGCTGTGGGCTTCATATCCGTTGTCAATGTCGGCGAAAGTAAACTTATTAAAAACGATTGTCTTCCCTCGTCTCCTGTATGTGTTACAAAACCTTCCTTTCTTTATTTCCAGTTCAGACATTAGGAACTTATATAGTTATTTCTCCAAATTCATTTGGAAAGATAAGAGGCCTAGGATTGCATTGGCTAAGCTAATGCAGAAATCAGACCGTGTCAGTCTGGCGTTGCCCGATATCAGGTTATATAATACGGCTGCCCTGGTGAAATTTGCTATGGATTGGGTGGCGGAAACCAACCGGTTAGCAGTTAGTCAAGAAGAAGCTTTTTATACTCGGCCATTCGCGCTCAGAGCTCTTTTACATTGTAACACTAGACAGCTTCCTTCTAACATCAGTAGAATGTTATCTTTTAAAAACGTTGTTATTGCTTGGCAGAGGTTCTGTATCTGTCTAGGCTTAGACCCCTCTGTTTCAGAATACCTTCCTATTCAGGGGAATCCCAATTTTATCCCCGGTATATATCACAAGGTATTTAAATCATGGGGAAATAAGGGGCTGATGTTTGTCAAGCAATTGTTGGGGGTTGACAATTTGATCCAGACAGCAGATTTTCTTTTTCAAACTTATGATCTTCCCAGGTCTGATTTATTTGCCTATTTCCAGATCCGCCACTTTATGCGCGAGCAAAATTGGGAGAATAGCTTATCGTCAGAATGGTCTGTTATCAGAACTTTAGTCAGGAAATTTAGTATCGGAAGCTCCTCCATTTCCTTAATGTATGATATTATGCTTTCTAAACAAAGTGATAAGTATCTTCATAGTATAAGTAATTGGCTGCTTCCGGTTATTCCTGACATTTCCGAGGAGATGATAATACAGAGCTGCAATATGATACATAAGTGTAGGGTCTCTATGTCTTGGAAGGAATCGCACGTGAAGCTCTTGAATAATTTTTATTTGCATCCGCTTAAACTACAAAAGTTCTCTGTCACTGGACCAAATAATTGCCCTAGGTGTTCGAACCCTAGGGCTGATCTATTTCATATGTTTTGGTTCTGTCCCAAAATCAAGCAGTTGTGGCATAAATTGTGTTATTGGTTTAATACATTATATGGTGTAAACTTTGTTTTATCACTTCAGGATGTGATTTTATTAAGGACTGAAGTACATAGAAACTCGGCGCCTATGGTCTGTATTCTGAATACGATTATATTAGCAGTGCGTCACCTTGTCCTGTTAAATTGGAAAGCAAAGGCAGCACCGAGCCTTGAGAGGACTTTTAAAGAAATCCAAGGTCAAATTATATTCGAGTCATATCATATCTTGGATGCCTCTGAGAAGAGAACCAATGAGTTTATGCAGGGTTGGCTACCTATTATTTTGTCATACCCGCCTCGGCTACAAAGGCAGATCCTTGCCCCGGTTCGATCTTCGGCTAGCTTTGCTGAATTAGTTTTGCTAGGGAAATTCCCTGCATCCTGGATAAACTCGGCGTTATAATAGGGCGAGATTTGAACCAGGGTGCCGGACGGGGAGTTGATACTAAGTAGATGTAGGGGCGGAGGGGTGCGTGGGGGGGGGGGTTCAGGGTTTCATTATTTGTGGGGTTTTTTTTGTTTTTTTTTTGCCCCACTATTTTATTCTATATTAAGTGTTTAAATCAAGATATAGACTTATTGAAGATTTGCGTTTGTATATAAGAAGGTTTGTCAAAGAAGGTAGAGAAAAGTAGGAATAGAATTTAAGACCATCTGTCAACCGCTATCCAGATCTAACCCTACTAGGCAAATTAGGATTGTTTTATTAGAAAAAGATCAGGTAGGGATGCTGTTACTTTGGTTTCTTGGCATTATTAGGTATATATAGATGATTTAAAATAAGATTGTATTAGGACTATAGAATGTAGTCCGGCTCAAGAACTACTGTATAATCAATTCAGGGGTATTTTTTTTTTTTTTTTTTCCCTTCCTCTTTGTTTTTTTTTTTTTATTATATTACTTGAAAATGTCAGCAATGTGACGTTAAGAGTATAACGAAACGCCTGTTTAGTGTCATTGGCAAATCTGAAGGCATGTACATAGTAATTGTATTATTTATTTATTTTTTACTTCTTTGTTTATGATTCTATTGTCATTTTGTTTGGTAAGGCGTTGATTTTGTATGACTCATTGCTGTTCCTAAAATAAAGATTTAAAAAAAAAAACATTAGGTTTTTTTTCCCCCCATAGACATCAATGGGGCTGCGTTACAGAGCTTTTGTTTCCGCGATCGCAGGTGTTAGACTTTTTTTAAGCCGGCTCTCCCCATTGATGTCTATGGGGAATGCGTGCACGAGCATGTCAAAACACTGCTGCTTTTGTGTGCAGTATGGAGCTCAAAATCTCCATATGGCATGCACAAGCCGGGTTTTTTTTTAAAACTTGTAATGGCAGCGCTATAGGGGTTAAAAAACACAACTTTTGTTGCATCTTTACTTTCCCTATAGCGTTCAAAACTCGTAATATAGGTGATAGTGAGGTAATGGAAGACCACAGGCACAGTTCTTGTTAAGGTCAGAAGTGGCAGGCCAAGTAAAATATCGGAGAGGCAAAGGATGGTGAGAATGGTCAAAAACAGCCTACAGACCACCTTCAAAGACCTACAACATCATCTTGCTGCAGATTGTGTCATTGTGCATCGTTCAACAATGGTCATAACAAGGGGCGTTATGCATGGCGGCAAATGAACACAGCGTTCCAAGACAAACACTTGCTACCCACAGTAAAATTTGGTGGATGTTCCATCATGCTGTGAGGCAGTGTGGCCAGTGCCGGTACTGGGAATATTGTTAAAATTGAGGGTCTCATGGATTCCAATCAATATCAGCAGATACTTAAGAATAATGTTGAGGAATCAGTCACAAAATTGAAGTTACGCCGGGGCTGGATATTTCAACAAGCCAACGACCCAAAACACTGCTCAAAATCTACTCTGGCATTTATGCAGAGGAACAAGTACAATGTTCTGGAATGGCCATCCCAGTCCCCAGACCTGATATAATTGAAAATCTGTGGGGTGATTTGAAGCGGGCTGTCCATGCTCAGCAACCATCAAACCTAACTGAACTGGAGATGTTTTGCTATAGGAAGCGTCTAGAGGCTGTTATTTCTGCTAAAGGAGACTCTACTAAATATTGATGCAATATTTCTGTTGGGGTGCCCAAATTTATGCACCTGTCTAATTTTGTTTGCACATTTTCTGTTAATCCAATAAACCTCATTTCACTACTGAAATATTACTGTGTCCTTCAGTTATTTGATCGATCAAAATGAAATTGCTGATCCAAACACCCAAGTATTTATAAATGAAAATCATGGAAATTGTCAGGGGTGCCTAAACTTTTGCATACAACTGTATATACATATGATACAGTATATATATTTCCTACTTATAATATTTTAAAAAATGTATTTAAAAGTCATATTTCTGAGTGGACTAGTAGTTATAATTCAAAATAGATATATGTATCTTTGACTTTATTTGTATATCAGTTGATAATTAGTCATACTATTATTTGACTTTAATAGAATCATATCATTCCATATCTAGTATATCTCCAATGCTGAGTGTATAAAAACATATGCTATAATTCACAGCACAAATTACATAGGTCTTTATCACATGTCTGAAATAAAGAAAATGTTAAACATTTTAAATATACCAATACAATTATTTATATTTAATTCACTTTAGATTTAAAGGTATATTAGGCGTTAGACACATCTCCCAGATCAATAAATATACATTTATACAATACTGAGGTACAAATGAAACATCTGAACAACTTAAGTTTTTAGATTTAAATTCTTATATAGATTCAAGCTTACACAGGGTTAAATATACTTTCTTAAAGGGACACTAAACCCACATTTTTTTTTCTTTCATGATTCAGATAGAGCATGCAATTTTAAGCAACTTTCTCATTTACTCCTTTTATCAATTTTTCTTTGTTCTCTTGCTATCTTTATTTAAAAAGCAGGAATGAGATGCATAGGAGCTGGCCCATTTTTGGTTGAGAATCTGGGTTATGCTTGCTTATTGGTGGGTAAATGTAATCCTCCAATAAGCAAGCGCTATCCATGGTGCTGAACCTAAAATGGACTGGCTGCTAAGATTTACATTCCTGCTTCTAAAATTAAGATAGCAAGAGAACTTAGAAAAATTGATAATAGGAGTAAATTAGAAAGTTGCTTAAAATGTCATGCTTTATTTGAATCATGAAAGAAAAAAATTGGTTTCAGTGTCCCTTTAAGTTTCTCCTGCTATTTTCCATGGAGATGCAAGTCTGAGCTTCGTGTTTTTGAACTCAGCACATGGTAAGTAACTGAGAATTTTTGTACATTCAAATATCAGTTCAGTCTGTTGTCTACAGGGGCATCCTGAATTAGAGGCAATTATTTTAATTGAGTTATTTAGAAATACATCAAAGTGCAGTCTGTATATTGAGTGTAGAGAGGGGTCTGGGCTGAAAAGTCTGATTTTAGAATTTAATGCAACTTACATTAGCCATATTTTCATGTACAAATTAATTATTTCTCTACATCATATATGTATGTATGTAAATATATATAAACTGTATATATATATATATATATATATATATATATATATATATATTACATAATGTCACTCACCTGTTCCCTGACAATATGTATGGGAGTGTATATATGTATGGGAGTGTATTTATATATATATATATATATATATATATATATATATATATATAGTATTGTGTTTATATATATATATATATATATATATAAGTGTATGTATGTATGTATTGGAGTGTATGTATGTATGGGAGGGTATGTGGATATTTGTGTATAAAGTTTTAAAGGATGTCAATTATTGAACAAAAATGTGGATTACACAGCTACCTTTAACCATTTACGGTAGAAAGAAGGGGTCAGAAGCGGAGCACCTTTTGCTAAAACTCCAATTATTTATTAAATCTTCATTAAAAATTCCAAATACACACACAGGAGGTGAATATACAAGGGTGGGTCAGACGCAGCTGACGTGTTTCGGCTGTTGCCGTTGTCAAAGCTGTATAAAAATGAGCAGTATATACCTGCCTTAAATAAAAACACATTGCCCACCATTGGTTAATTCAGAACACACCTCTATTAACCCTTTTCTTTCCCTTTCCTAATCTGATGGGGAGTGCGAGGGGGTGTGTCAAGTGTAACGTATATTATTAGTGTAACAATAAGAATAACAACAGTGTTTGTTCAAAAACAACAGCAGTAGTGATGTCGCAAACCTAAAAATTTGCATTGGCGAACGGCGGACACGAACTTCCGCAACTGTTCGTGAACGGGCGAACTGCCATAGACTTCAATAGGCAGGCGAATTTTAAAACCCACAGGGACTCTTTCTGGCCACAATAGTGATGGAAAAGTTGTTTCAAGGGGACTAACACCTGGACTGTGGCATCCCGGAGGGGAATCCATGGCAAAACTCCCATGGAAAATTACATAGTTGATGCAGAGTCTGCTTTTAAGCCATAAAGGGCATAAATCACCTAACATTGCTAAATTGTTTGGAATAACGTGCTTTAAAACATCAGGTATGATGTTGTATCGATCAGGTAGTGTAAGGGTTACGCCCGCTTCACAGTGACAGACCAAACTCCCCATTTAAAGGGACAGTCTACACCAGAATTTGTATTGCTTTAAAAGATAGATAATCCCTTTATTACCCATTTCCCAGTTTTGCATAACTAACACATTTAAAAATAATATACTTTTAACCTCTGTGATTATCTTGTATCTAAGCCTCTGCAAACTGCCCCTTTTTTCAGTACTTTTGACAGACTTGCAGTCTAGCCAATCAGTGCCTGCTCCCAGATTACTTCACGTGCGCGAGCACAGTGTTATCTATATTAAATACGTGAACTAACACCCTCTAGTGGTGAAAAACTGTTAAAATGCAATCTGAAAGAGGTGGGCTTCAAGGTCTAAGAAATTAGCATATGAACCTCCTAGGTTAAGCTTTCAACTAAGAATACCAAGAGAACAAAGCAAAATTGGTGATAAAAGTAAATTGGAAAATTGTTTAAAATTACATGCTCTATCTGAATCATGAAAGTTTATTTTGGCCTAGACTGTCCCTTTAACGCACCACAAACAGTCCATTTGCACAACCGCAAATTCTCCATTTGCACAAGGTTGGATACCAAGCTAGCCATGTCCTGTTCCTTGTCCTCACTGATGTCATTGAAGGTCTCTTCCTCCACCCAGCCACGTACAACACCAAGGGTTCCCGAAAGGTGACAACAAGCCCCCTGGGATGCCTGCTGTGTTTGGTCTTCCACCTCCTCAAATCCACCTTCCTCCTCTGACTCCTCTTCTTCAGACTCCTCTCTCTGCGTTGCCTCTCTCTGCGTTATTATAAGGTGTGTTAAGTAGTACTATTCCTATCAGTGTAATCCCTGTTATGTCCCCTATCAGGGGACGTGTATATGGCATGGATTTTAGGAACCGGGAGATGGAAAAAGATGCTTGGTAGGTCCTCCTACTTCAAATTTGGGGCACTGCGCGTGCAATCTACTGTGCCACCAGATATGAGTGGTGTGTTAAGTAGTACTATTCTGATCAGTTTAATCCCTGTTACGTCCCCTATCAGGGGACATGTATATGGCATGGATATGTATATGGCATGGCCGAAACACAAGTGGCTGTCAGATAACAGTCCGGCCACGAAATAGATTTGATAGATAGATAGATACATAGATTAGATAGATAGATCAATAGATGCAATAGATACATTCGATAGATACAATAGATAGATAGATAGATAGATAGATAGATAGATAGATTTGATAGATAAATAGATAGATTTGATAGATAGATAATTTCCCAGACAGAGAATTACAAGACGTGCGGTCTGCGACCCATGGTAAGGTTCCCAGAGGCAGTTGCGGCACCCGAGGCTCTGATTAGAACAGAGCACTCTGGAACGTATCTGCCCTCGGCCGAAATCGGAACATTCTTTAGCTTTCTGTCTGTCGGACAAATGTCCGTCTGCCAAATGTCCTTCTGCATTTTGTCAGAGCACCGCATGCAATCTACTGTGCCACCAGATATGAGTGGTGTGTTAAGTAGTACTATTCTGATCAGTTTAATCCCTGTTTCGTCCCCTATCAGGGGACGTGTATATGGCATGGATTTTAGGAACCGGGAGATGGTAAAAGATGCTTGGTCGGTCCTCCTACTTCAAATTTGGGGCACTGTGCGTGCAATCTACTGTGCCACCAGATATGAGTGGTGTGTTAAGTAGTACTATTCTGATCAGTTTAATCCCTGTTATGTCTCCTATCAGGGGACGTGTATATGGCATGGATTTTAGGAACCGGGAGATGGAAAAAGATGCTTGGTCGGTCCTCCTACTTCAAATTTGGGGCACTGCGCGTGCAATCTACTGTGCCACCAGATATGAGTGGTGTGGTTTTTGAAGCCACAGTGCAGCACAAGATGCCAGAAAAATTTGGCATGTACACATGCCTGAAAAATTAGGTATTGTTGCAGCCGCTGCTGTAGCAGCGGCCAGAAAAATTGATGTTTGTTTCCCAGGCAGAAAGTGCCCTAAAACATTGCGGCTTGAACCCTAGTTGGTGGCGGATAAGTCACGCAAGTC
Source organism: Bombina bombina (assembly GCF_027579735.1). Taxonomy (NCBI): domain Eukaryota; kingdom Metazoa; phylum Chordata; class Amphibia; order Anura; family Bombinatoridae; genus Bombina; species Bombina bombina. Next base: position 95,099,887 of record NC_069508.1, on the reverse strand, counting down.
ATCCGGCATTCGAAGATAAAATACAGCAGCGTGTGGACCATTTTTAGCCCAAGGCAGCTCATGTCATCAGGCCTTTTTTACTCGAATGTATCGCCCAATGTCAGTCCCTTCGGGATCCATCCCTCATTCATCTTAATAAAGGTGAGGTAATCTAGACTTTTTTGACCTAGGCGACTTCTCTTCTCAGTGACAATACCTCTTGCTGCACTGAAGGTCCTTTCTGACAGGACACTTGAAGCGGGGCAGGCCAGAAGTTCTATCGCAAATTGGGATAGCTCAGGCCATAGGTCAAGCCTGCACACCCAGTAGTCAAGGGGTGTCATGAACTCCTCAGTTCCACCTTAACTTATGTTGTTACATCTCATCACATACCACCTTAAGAATCAATTATCAGGCTCTCTTTTCCTTTAAAAGCTTTCTATTCCCATATACCTTTGCTGGTTTATTGAAGGTTGATACCCACTCACTCTCCAGCCTTTCTTGTTACTTGTCTAAAACAGAGTATCACTTGTTCTGTGATTAGCTCTGTCCCCCTCAACTGAAGCTATTTCTCATCTAAGGCAGAAGTCACCTGTTGCAACTGCAGCACACACGCCGCTCTAACAACTTCCAGTCTAACGGACACAGCCCGCAATCTGCGGGGAGGATCAGAGAGGCTGCACGCACACAGCTGCTAGAGCCAGGTTCCGTATACATATACATATATCTTTACCATATGGTGTATTGTTTAACAGTGCAGCAAGCTGATTCAGTATTCTTAACACTGTTTACAAATCTTTACCGCAAGGTGTATTATTTAAAGGCCCAGCAAGCTGAAACATTATACTCCACACTGTGAACTTATCTTTACCGCAAGGTGTATTATTTAAAGGCACAGTATTACCTTAAAGGGGACCTCACTTATCTGTCACAAACCTATATAAACTGCTACTTATTATCTAAAAGTTTACATAGTACAAACTTATCTCTAGACCCAGACATAATTCACCTGATCTTACTACTTATAATTTTGAGGTGAATATTCCGGGCTACATTATTCCAGGTGATTAAGACTCTGTCTCTTCACTAGCAGACAGACTTAATCACATGATACATACAAACTATTTACCAGAGAATACTCATAATCAGACTAAAGAAACAGCATTCGAATTGCTGATCATTACAAGGGGTTCATCGCTCCTCAGAGTGTCGAGATCTGCAGTTAAGGCGAGGTAGTCTGCTACCTGTCGGATCGAGTCGTTCTCTGAGGGTGGACCCCGAAGGGCTGTGGCGATGCATAGGACTTAAAAAGCTCCGCATGTCCTCCATCAACAACACGTCTGTAAAGCGTCCTGTCCTTGCCGGCGTGGTCGTAGGAGTCGGAGGATTACTTTCACCTCTTCCCCTGTTAGATTCCCGTTGTGCTGTGACATCACCCTTATACGCTGTGTAAAGCATACTTTTTAATTTATTTTGGAACTGCTGCATCCTTTCCGACTTGCGGTAATTTGGTAACATTTCAGGCACTTTATGCTTATACCGGGGGTCTAGTAGCGTGGACACCCAGTACAGGTCGTTCTCCTTCAGCTTTTTTATACAAGGGTCCCTCAACAGGCACGACAGCATGAAAGACCCCATTTGCACAAGGTTGGATGCCGAGCTACTCATGTCCCGTTCCTCGTCCTCAGTGATCTCACTGAAGGTATCTTCTTCCCCCCAGCCACGTACAACACCACGGGTACCAGATAGGTGACAACGAGCACCCTGGGATGCCTGTTGTGGTTGGTCTTCCTCCTCCTCCTCAAAGCCACATTCCTCCTCTGACTCCTCTTCCTCACAATCCTCTTCCAGCATTGCCGCTGGTCCAGCAAGCGATGCTCATAAGGCTGTTTCTGGTGGTGATGGTGACCACAACTCTTCCTCTTCACGCTCATCTACGGCCTGATCCAGCACTCTTCGCAGGGCACACTCCAGGAAGAAAACAAATGGTATGATGTCGCTGATGGTGCCTTCGGTGCGACTGACTAGGTTTGTCACCTCCTCAAAAGGACGCATGAGCCTACAGGCATTGCGCATGAGCGTCCAGTAACGTGGCAAAAAAATTACCAGCTCCGCAGAGGCTGTCCTAGCACCCCGGTCATACAAATACTCGTTAATGGCTTTTTCTTGTTGGAGCAGGCGATCGAACATTAGGAGTGTTGAAGTGTTGAACGTGTCGGGCTGTCGCAAATCAAGCGCCTCACTGGCATGTTGTTTCGCCGCTGGATATCTGAAAATGTGCGCCATGTAGGAATGCCAGAAATGGCCACACACCTTCCTGGTCTGCTTCAGGACGTCCTGTAAGCCTGGGTACTTATGCACAAAGCGTTGTACGATCAGATTACACACATGTGCCATGCACGGCACATGTGTCAACTTTCCCAATTTCAGTGCCGCCACCAAATTACTTCCGTTGTCAGAAACCACTTTGCCGATCTCCAGTTGGTGCGGAGTCAGCCACTGATCCACCTGTGCGTTCAGGGCGGACAGGAGTGCTGGTCCGGTGTGACTCTCTGCTTTCAGGCAAGTCAACCCCAAGACGGCATGACACTGCCGTATCGGGGATGTGGAATAGTACCTGGGGAGCTGGGGGGGTGCCGTTGATGTGGAGCAAGATGCAGCAGCAGAAGAGGACTCAGCCGAGGAGGTTATGGAAGAGGATGGAGTAGGAGGAGTAGAGGAGGTGGCAGCAGGCCTGCCTGCAAGTCGTGGCGGTGTCACCAACTCCTCTGCAGAGCCACGCATTCCATGCTTGGCAGCCGTCAGCAGGTTTACCCAATGCACAGTGTTGGTGATATACCTGCCCTGACCATGCTTTGCAGACCAGCTATCAGTGGTCAGATGGACCCTTGCCCCAACACTGTGTGCCAGACATGCCATTACTTCCTTTCGCACAATCGAGTACAGGTTGGGGATTGCCTTTTGTGCAAACAAATTTCATCCGGGTACCTTGCACTGTGGTGTCCCAATAGCTACAAATTTTTTGAACGCCTCAGACTCTACCAGCTTGTATGGTAAAAGCTGGCGGGCTAAGAGTTCAGACAAGCCAGCTGTCAGACGCCGGGCAAGGGGGTGACTTTGTAACATTGGCTTCTTACGCTCAAACATGTCCTTGACAGACACCTGACTGTGGGCAGATGAGCAGGAAATGCTCCGGAAGAGAGACGGAGTGGCGGATGGTTGAGAGGGGGCAAGGAGGACAGCAGTGGTTGACGTGGCTGAAGATGCTGGACCAGAAGGAGGATGGCGGCTTTGAGTTTGTGTGCTGCTTGTACTCATGTGTTGATCCCATAGGCGTTTGTGATGTGCGATCATGTGCCTTCGCAAAGCAGTTGTACCTAGGTGGGTGTTGGACTTCCCACGACTCAGTTTCTTTTGGCACAGGTTGCAAATGGCATCGCTGTTGTCAGAGGCAGACATACAAAATAAATGCCACACTGCTGAGCTCTGCGATGACGGCATTCTGGTGGTGGCAACAGCATGCGTTGATTGGCGTGCTGTCTGGCTGACCCAGGGTGCCGATGCATGCTGTCTGACTGTGCCATTAGCTCCTTGCGACCACCTCCCCCTGCTTCCAACTCATCTCCTCCTACTCCTCTCTGTCTCCCCATCCTGAACTTTCCCCCTATTCTTCTTCTCTTCTAGCGGGCACCCAAGTGACATCCACGGACGCATTGTCATCATCAACCGCTTCACTTGTATCTGACAAATCAACAAAGGAAGCAGCAGCGGGTACAACATCATCATCATCACACCGTACGTCCATGTCTGTAATGCTGCATGACTGAGACATATCACTGTTATCTACATCCTCTGTCAATGATGGTTGCGCATCACTCATTTCTTCCAACTGATGTGTAAATAACTTCTCTGACAGATCAAGTGAAGCGGCTGTGGTGCTCGTGTTGGTGGTGGCTGCAGGCGGGCGAGTGGAAACTTGAGAGGTGCCCGAAGATAAGCTGGAGGAGGATGGTGCATCAAGGTTCAGAGCGGAAGCTATAGAAGATTGGGTGTCCTGTCTTAAAAAGTCAACTATGTCCTCAGAACTTTTCGAGTTCATGGTATGTGGCCTCTGAACACTGGGCATTAATCTAAGGGCAAAGGGAATCACAGCACCACGACCACGACGGCACCTGCGGGGTGGCCTGCCTCTGCCTGTCATTTTTTTTAAATGTACACTTACGCTACTATTAAACAAGATATGAGTGGTGGCACTGGGCAAGTGGGCACAGTATACGCTGTGAGCCTGACACAAAAAAGCAGACTGATGTTTCACAGTCCAAAAAGTTTTTTTTTGTTTTAAATGTACACTTACACTACTATTAAACAAGATATGAGTGGTGGCACTGGGCAAGTGGGCACAGTATACGCTGTGAGCCTGACACAAAGAAGCAGACTGATGTTTCACAGTCCAAAAAGTTTTTTTTGTTTTAAATGTACACTTACACTACTATTAAACAAGATATGAGTGGTAGCACTGGGCAAGTGGGCACAGTATACGCTGTGAGCCTGGCACACACGCTGGCAGGCAGGCAACTGCAATTAGATTACACAAGCAGACTGATGTTTCACAGTCAAAAGTTGTTTTTTTTAAATTTACACTACTGTTACACCAGATATGAGTGGTGGCACTGGGCAAGTGGGCTCAGTATACGCTGTGAGCCTGGCACACACGCTGGCAGGCAGGCAGGCAACTGCAATTAGATTACACTAGCAGACTGATGTTTCACAATCAAAAAAGTTTTTTTTTTTTTAAATTTACACTACTATTACACCAGATATGAGTGGTGGCACTGGGCAAGTGGGCACAGTATACGCTGTGAGCCTGGCACACACGCTGGCAGGCAGGCAACTGCAATTAGATTACACTAGCAGACTGATGTTTCACAGTCAAAAAAGTTTTTTTTTTTTTTTAATTTATACTACTGTTACACCTGATAGGAGTGGTGGCACTGGGCAAGTGGGCCTGGCACACACGCTGGCAGGCAGGCAACTGCAATTAGATTACACTAGCAGACTGATGTTTCACAGTCAAAAAAGTTTTTTTGTTTTTTTTAATTTACACTACTGTTACACCAGATATGAGTGGTGGCACTGGACAAGTGGGCCTGGCACACACGCTGGCAGGCAGGCAACTGCAATTAGATTACACTAGCAGACTGATGTTTCACACTCCAAAAAGTTTTTTTTTTTTTAAATTTACACTACTGTTACACCAGATATAAGTGGTGGCACTGGGCAAGTGGGCCTGGCACACACGCTGGCAGGCAGGCAACTGCAATTAGATTACACTAGCAGACTGATGTTTCACAGTCAAAAAAGTTTTTTTTTTTTAAATTTACACTACTGTTACAACAGATATGAGTGGTGGCACTGGGCAAGTGGGCCTGGCACACACGCTGGCAGGCAACTGCAATTAGATTACACAAGCAGACTGATGTTTCACAGTCAAAAAAGTTTTTTTTTTTTAAATTTACACTACTGTTACACCAGATATGAGTGGTGGCACTGGGCACAGTATACGCTGTGAGCCTGGCAAACACGCTGGCAGGCAGGCAACTGCAATTAGATTACACTAGCAGACTGATGTTTCACAGTCAAAAAAGTTTTTTTTTTTTAAATTTACACTACTGTTACAATAGATATGAGTGGTGGCACTGGGTAAGTGGGCCTGGCACACACGCTGGCAGGCAGGCAGGCAACTGCAATTAGATTACACTAGCAGACTGATGTTTCACAGTCAAAAAAGTTTTTTTTTTTTAAATTTACACTACTGTTACAACAGATATGAGTGATGGCACTGGGCAAGTGGGCATGGCGCACACGCTGGCAGGCAACTGCAATTAGATTACACTAGCAGACTGATGTTTCACAGTCAAAAAAGTTTTTTTTTTTTAAATTTACACTACTGTTACACCAGATATGAGTGGTGGCACTGGGCAAGTGGGCACAGTATACGCTGTGAGCCTGACACACACGCTGGCAGGCAGGCAACTGCAATTAGATTACACAGGGAAAAAAAACAAAAAACAGACTGATGTTCTAGCCCTAAAAAGGGCTTTTTGGGGTGCTGTCCTTACAGCAGAGATCAGATGAGTCCTTCAGGACTGTAGTGGATACTGAATACACTAGCCTAGCTATTGGTTTCCCTATTAAATCAGCAGCAGCTACACTGTCCCTCCTCTCACTAAGAATGCAGCTTCCGAATGAATCTAAAATGGCTGCTGTCCAGGAGCTGGGAAGGTCTGGGAGGGAGGGTCTGCTGCTGATTGGCTGGAATGTGTCTGCAGACTGTGAGATACAGGGTCAAAGTTTACTCAATGATGATGAATAGGGGGCATATCGAACATCGCATATGTTCGCCCGCCGCTGCGAACGCAAACAAGCTATGTTCGCTGGGAACTATTCGCCGGTGAACAATTTGCGACATCACTAAACAGCAGAGGAAGTAACTCTCTGGTGAAGATGTAGATTTCTGCCTCGCAACACAATTGGGAGAGGAAGTTGTGATGTTAGTAACTCCATGTTCAGTGGTTATTATTAGTGTTAAGCTATGGAATTAAATAGGAATAGATTTAATCCAATCATTATGTATTAATCACCAAGGCTGTAGTGATATCTGTTTCTGATTACATACACCTAGATTACGAGTTTTGCGTTAGGCTTAAAAAGCAGCGTTAGCCGGTCCTAACGCTGCTTTTTCACGCCCGCTGGTATTACGAGTCTTGAAGTTACAGGCTCACTTTTTTGGCCAGACTTGGAAATACCGCAAATCCACTTATGTAAATTGCGTACCCTCTTTTTTTAATGAGACTTGCATAGCGCCGGTATTAGAGTCTGCCAAAAAGTAAGCGGTAAACCCTCTCCTGTCAAGACTGGTACCGCATTTTAAAGTCAGTAGTTAAGAGTTTTACACTGGAAAGTTACTAACTGAACATCCAAGCTGGGGACTTCCGGTGGGGGCGGAGCTGTTAGGCACGCTGTGCAGCTTGCGGTGCTCTGGACTACAGGAGCCTGGATATTCTCCCCCAGCATTTGCTGCCTGCTTTACCCAGATCGTCTGGGAGTGTTTGCAGGATTACAGGCGGTGTCTACGCCTATGCCGTGGAAGTCCTTTTGATCAGCGGTTCAGCCCAGCGGTGGATACCGCACTAGCCACCAAAGACACGCGCAGGGAGGAGAGCAGCAGGCAAGTTAACCCCGGTGAATCTCCCGGGTTCCCTGAGTGGAGCGACCGCTGGTAGGAGGGAGTGGGGCACCCACGGAGTGATCGGTGGACAACGCTCCCTCCTCGCGGTTGAATATTACATCTGATCAGTCGGAGGCCTGAGGAGACGCTCTTCTTTACTGTGGTGTCTGAGGCAGGCGTGTCAAACTTGGGACTTCTCTGGGTAAGACTTATCTGTTTTATTCGTATACCCTACCTTGATATTTTGGAATACAAGTGTTTGGAATAAGTGATCAGCAGAGGGCGCAGCTCACTGACTTTACATGGAAAACTGATCTGAGATGAGCGAGAGCGGAAAGTACTCTATGTTAACATCTACATTGTTATGTTCCATCTACCACAGTTTGGGGGAAATAATGATTCAGAGTGTTTGGCAAGATTAATTATTCCCTTATTTCTACAGTGATGTTTAAGTCTGTTGGGCCCTGATTTTCCTTTATTAAAGCTGATACAGCCCAGAAGCTGATAAGAAGATTCATCTCCCTCTATAGAATCTTGTCTGGGACATTCCTTTGCTTTCTGAAGAAAAATTGATGAGCTATATAACTGTTCTATTTATCTACATAACTTCTGCATCAGTTGATGGAACGTTTTGTTTTTATTTTAACAGCTTTAGCAGTTGATGGAACTTTCTTTTTTTTTTTGGCTCTGAGCTCCCTGATTCCCTGTGTAGTCAGCATTTGAATCTTTATGAACTGTACACTGGGGAAAAGGAGTAAGGAATAGAAGGCACAAGTAGCATATATGTGACTGCTTAAATTTTTGAGAGGAGCAATTCTGGGCCTGCTGACAGTGTATTTTTTTTTTTTTTTGAGAAATATTATATAAGATTGTGGTGCTAAGATATATTGGTTAGGTATCAGAATTAGGTGATATACCCCCCTGGTTTTTTTTTTTTTTTTTTGCACAATCTATAAACTAATATCACTGTAAAGGTCTTAAAATTCACTAATTTTTTACACTCTCTGTGTATCCCCCTCCAACGGGGGGGGGGGGGGGAGAAAGAAAGGGAAAAAAAAAAGGGGAAAAAAAAGGGAAAAATAAATAAATAATATATATCACTCTCACAGTGGAAGCTTTCCTGCTTCCTATTTTTCTCCTATTTATTTAGGGGTTGTAATTTTTTTTTTTTTTTTTTTTTGTTTTTGTTTTTGGTATTGATATCACATTTGATGCATATTTGTATTTTGCTATTTGTTTTTGCACGAATTTCTTAAATCCCTGGGTACATGGAAAGATTTATTACACACACGAAACAAAGTTCCCCCATAATGCCACCCAAAATTAAGGACAGGAAGGTTAAGAGTGTAGACACCTCACTAGATCCCGTACTGGATGGGGGTACATCCCACCTAGATGTAGGTAACTTAGTATCACAATTAACAGGCATTTTTACTCCCCAATTCGATATCATCAAGAATGAGCTCAGTAGGATTTCCACAGATATTTCATCATTGTCAAGTGAGGTTAAGCAGTTCGCCTCAAGAATGAGGGAAGCGGAAGACAGGATCTCAGACTTGGAGGATCGGGCGAACGTCCAAGATAAAGTAGTACATGACCAAGGAGTTAGAATATCTAGCTTACAATCCCGCCTGGAGGACCTCGAGGATCGCTCCAGGCGGAATAATATCAGAATTATTGGACTCCCCGAATCCCCCGAGTATGAGGACCTGTTGAAGCTTACTTCTTTACTACTTCCCAAAGCGTTAGGTTTCCCTCCCCAACAATTGCCCCTTACAGTAGAAAGAGCGCATAGGGTTGGATATTCGAAAGCAAATGGAACCACTGCTAATAGAAGTAGAATGTGTATCTTTAAGCTACTTAGATACCAGGATAAGCTGGAATTTTTTAAATTATACAGAAAGTCAGGGGAATTTATCTTTGAGAAAAACAAATTATTATTCTTTCAAGATTTCTCATTAGAGACATCTGTTAAAAGGAAACAAATGGTCCCTTATTGTGCTAGGATCACCAGTAAAGGCATAAAAGCGTGGATTACTTATCCCGCTAAAATTATAGTGGATGAGAATGGCATTAGACATGTCCTTAATAATCCCCAAGAGGCTCAGGAGTTTATCAGTGCCTTGTAGGTTAAAACGGAAATTATTCTTTACAAACCCGAAATGTATCGGACTGAATTGTTATCTTTTATTGCTGATTTTATTTTGGATTTTTGCTTGTTTGAAATATTATTTACTGTTTTCTCTAAAGGGAAAAAAAAAAGAGTAGACCTGAAATTTAGCATCATATATTTATGGTTGCGATGGTGGTCAGGTTGGGTATTTGTTCCTAGGAGTAGAAGCATATTTAATTGCTATTTTTCTGTTTTTAAATCTCCCTTTTTTTTTTTTTTTTTTTTTTTCCTTCTCGCTTGTTTTTTCCCTCTCCTCCTCTCTTCCTCCCTCCATCACGGGGTCGGATAAATACTAAGTATGATATGTAATTAGATGTCCTCCAAGATTAATATACTTTCCTGGAATGTTGGGGGAGTAACATCGCCCAAGAAACGCAAACTAATTATTAAATACCTGGCTAAATTTAAACCTGATGTGGTAATGCTGCAAGAAACACATCTTAATGATATAGAAGCGGCAAAACTGAAGTGTAAATGGGTGGGTGAATGTGTCGCAGCCCCTGCGGTCAAAAGGAGATCAGGAGTGGCAATCTTACTGCATAAAAATTTAGATTATAAAATTGTTAAAACGGAGGCTGATCCCGAGGGAAGATTCTTGATTTTACATATACAGATTAAGGATTGCGACTTTGTGCTATGCAACCTATATGGCCCGAATTTATTTTCTCCTGTTTTCTGGGACACTATTAGGAGTAAGGTATTTCTTTCCTCAGCAGCTAATTTAATTTTAGGGGGAGATTTTAATATGACACTGTGCCCTGTTCTGGATAGATTGTCTTTAAAAAACTTACGGGAAAATAATAAAGTAGCAAAATATTTTAAAACATTCTGTCATGAATTGAATTTAATTGACATATGGAGACTTAAAAACCCGGAGCAGCGTAGTTTTTCTTGCGAGTCAAAAACACATATGACATTTTCTAGAATAGACTTGTTCTTAATATCTAAACCTTTAGCATTATGTAGATCAGAGGCAGATATATATGATATTGCCATCTCGGACCATGCAGTAATTTCCTTTACAATCTTGGCCACTGCCCCTCCCAAGAATCAAAATACCTCGTTTTTTTTCCTCGCTTCCTGACTGATAACCCCAGGTTTATAAATTGGTTAAAGCAGAAATGGAAGGATTACGTGACTATCAATATAAGGCAATTCAGCAAGCCGGAGGTTTTCTGGGAGGCGGCGAAAGCTGTATTAAGAGGGGAAATTAAATTATACTTGAGTACTTGGAAGAAGAAAGCTCTGGCCCAAGAATCTCAATTATCCGCACATGTAAGGAATGCACTTAGGAAGTTCTATATTGATAAGACTAAAGATAATTGGGACAGGTACTGCAAATCTAAACGGGAAAGAGATATTTACTTAAAACAAAGATCTCAAGAAGAAGAATTAAAAATCAATTATCAATTCAGGGGACATTACGGGAATTCGGCTAAATTTCTGGCTAAGATAGTTAAGGTGAGGAATAGTAAGAATCTTATTTCCTCGATTAAATATGAGAATCAAAAACATACTAATGCAGATGATATTACTCAAGTATTTTTTAAGGTGTTTCAACGTCTATATTCAGATTCAGAGATTAATATAGATAATGCATTGATTTTTTGGGCCAGTGTTAAGGTACCTAGTATTTCTGAGGAAGAGTTGTCAGTTCTTAATAGTCCTATTTCGGAGGAAGAAGTCTTAGAAGCTATTCAGGTAGCTAAAATCAATAAATCACCTGGTCCAGACTTCATCCCGGTGGAATTCTATAAAATTCTGAAGGAAGAAATCAAACTAACATTAGTCAACTTGTTTAACTTCTATTTCTCTTCTAGCAATGCAATATCAAATTATTTCTCGGCGGCCCGTATTTCTCTAATTTTGAAGAAAGGTAAGGACCCGGAGGATCCTGGGTCTTATAGACCCATTTCTGTTCTAAATGCAGATTATAAATTATTGACCGCCATTGTTGCATCCAGAGTGGCTAAATTACTGGATGGAGTTATCCATCCAGACCAAACTGGATTTATGAAGGATAGAAATTCTCTTAAGAATATTCGCAAAGTAACCTCTTTTTTGGACTTGGCTTGGAATTTAGACCCCAAGAGTAATGTCTTTAAGAAGATCAGCTCTGCAGCAATTCTCACGGTTGATGCGGAAAAGGCCTTTGATGCAGTGAACTGGAATTATTTATTTTCAGCATTAGAACGATTTGGATTCAAGAATCAGTTTTTGGAATTTATCAAGAACTTATATAAAAATCCTATTTCATTTCTCTGCATCAATGGCCACTCTTCTCCATATATTTCACTTAAAAAGGGGACTCGGCAAGGATGCCCCCTTTCTCCGCTGCTCTTCAACTTGGCATTAGAACCGTTTGCCATTTTATTAAGGGATTACTTACCCGGAATTTCCTTGGGTTCTTCTAAGTTAAACACTTTTCTCTATGCAGACGACCTTTTGATTTTTTTGGACAATGCAAAAGATACTATCCCCTTAGTGTTGCAATTATTTAAAACCTTTTCTTCTTTCTCGGGGTACAAAATTAATTATGACAAGAGTGAACTCCTTTGGTTACATAGGAATGGCTCTAAATGGGTAGATCACCCCTTTAAAGTGGTGGAGTCTTTTCGGTATCTAGGTATCATCTTGCATAGAAACCCTGCGAAATGGTATGAATTAAATTTTCGCCCGATTTTGCTGAAAATTAAAAATGATCTTCAAAATTGGTCTTCTCTCCCAATCTCCTTATCAGCAAGAGTTAATTTAATTAAAATGATTATTCTTCCAAAGATTTTATACCTCCTACAAAATCTCCCATTATTATTGACCAATAGAGATGTCCATGACTTACAGTCTTGGCAATCCAAATTTATTTGGGGCAATAAAAAACCAAGAATTAGCCTGAGCAGACTGACACAAAAGCGGTCACATGCAGGTTTAGCCTTGCCAGACTTTAGATTATATAACTGGGCATGTTTAGCCAAGTTAGCTTTTGACTGAATTACGGAGTCAAATAAGTTTGTTGCGCTGGAGTTAGAATCATTTCTGATTTCTCCTTTTGCATTAAAAGCTATCCTTCATTGTTCCTTGAAAAGTCTGCCGTTAAATGTTTGTAAATTGATCTCCTTTAAAAATGTCATTGTGTCATGGCATAAAATCTGCCGGGTTTTAAAAATCTCACCAGTATTTTCTGAGTTTCTCCCGATAGTAGGTAATCCTGAATTTATGCCTGGTATTAATCAGCGAGCTTTTAGGCGTTGGGCAGAAGCAGGATTGGTCTATATCCATCAGTTATTTGACTCTAATCAATTGCTTACATCAGAGTTACTGTTTCGGAAATTCGATTTACCTAGTTCAAATTTGTATGCTTATTTCCAGCTACGACATTATATATCTAATCAGAGGTGGGACACAGTAGTATTCCTTGACTGGATAAACATTAAGTGTATAATTCGCCAGTTCTCGCTAGGTCTTTCTTCAATATCTTTGATCTATGACATTCTCTTGGCTAAACAGGGGGAATTATGTATAGATAAATTATATAATTTTTGGAAAAGGTATTTCCCGCAATTAGAGGAGAACAGAATTGAGCGAAGTTTTTTGGAATTAGATAAGTTACAGATTTCTGCTTCATGGAAAGAAGCCCATTTTAAATTAATTAACAACTATTATCTCGCCCCTGATAAAATGGTCAGATTTTACCCGACTCAAGCTTTTTGTTGTCCACGCTGTTCCCTTGATAAGGCTGATTTTTTTCATATGTTCTGGTCGTGTCCTAAAGTACAACAGTTTTGGCAAAAGATCAGGTTTTGGTATGGCAAGTTGTACAAAGATTTAAGCCCGTTCTCGGCTGAGGAGATATTTCTTTTATCGAACCCGGATCTCCGATCGAATTGTCCGGTAAAGATATTCAATACAATAATCATGACAGCAAGACAGTTAATAGCTAAAGGTTGGAGGAGTCACGCAGCTCCGAGTTTTTCTTCCTTCCTTAAAGAAATTCAATTTCAGATTTTATTCGAATCTTTCCACACTAAATTTTTAGTGGATAGTAGGGTAGGAATTTTCCTCCGGGATTGGCTACCGTTAATTAGGTCTTACCCTCTTCCTATTTAAAGACTCATTTTATTGCCTTTCTTAAATTCTATACCCTTCCTAGAATTGGTAATACTTGAGCTATTCCCTCCAGCTTGGGTAACTGGTTATCGTGAAATAATTATGTGAGACGCGAGATGGGGGTTATGAATATTTGGTGGTAACACCTACATACGTACAGATATTTATGTCCTATGGGGGAAGGAGGATCGGACGATTAAATAACATTAGAGGGAGGGAGGAGGGAGAGGGGAGGAATTTAATTTTGAAGGAGAGGGGAAAGGGGAAGGACCAGGAAGACAATTTCCCCTAATTTTTTTTTTTTTTTTTTTTCTTTTTCTCTCGTTGTTGTGTCTTGTTTTGTTTTATTGCCATAGTGGAAAAAAAAACCCCAACAGTGAATACACTAAGCTTTTATTTTTGGCTAAAAAATAATTATTTCAGAATAAATTTAGCCCAAGAGTTATGCTAGGATATGCAAGTAGTTTTATTTTGCTCAACGTAGATGGATACATGCTTGATATACTACGTTTATTATAAGGGCATTTTTTTCGTTCTGCATTTGTTTTTGTTTTTTTCCTTTCTTGATCTGTATGGCCATCTTGTTTATTCCGCAATTCTGTACACTCTGTTGGATTAATAAAATGTTATAAAAAAAAAAAAGAGTTTTACACTACAACGCTGTAGCATAAAACTCTTAACTAAAGTGCTAAAAAGTACACTAACGCCCATAAACTACCTATTAACCCCTAAACCGAGGCCCTCCGGCATCGCAAACACTAAAATAAATTTTTAACCCCTAATCTGCCGAACCGGGTATTGCCGCCCCTTTAATAAATATATTAACCCCTAAACCGCCGCACTCCCGCCTCGCAAACATTAGTTAAATATTATTAACCCCTAATCTGCCGTCCCTAACATCGCCGACACCTACCTACATTTATTAACCCCTAACCTGCCGCCCCCAACGTCGCCGCCACTATATTACATTTATTAACCCCTAAATCTAAGTCTAACCCTAACACCCCCTAACTTAAATATAATTAAAAGAAATCTAAATAAAAATTACTATCATTAACTAAATTATTCCTATTTAAAACTAAATACTTACCTATAAAATAAACCCTAAAATAGCTACAATATAACTAATAGTTACATTGTATCTAGTTTAGGATTTATTTTTATTTTACAGGCAAGTTTGTATTTATTTTAACTAGGTAGAATAGTTAGTAAATAGTTATTAACTATATAATTACTACCTAGCTAAAATAAAGACAAATTTACACTAACACTAACTAATTTACACTAACACCTAACACTAAATTATATTTAAATTAATCCCCTAAATTAAATACAATTAAATAAAATTAGCTAAAGTACAAAAAATAACACTAAATGACAGAAAATAATAAACAAATTACAAGATTTTTAAACTAATTACACCTAATCTAATCCCCCTAACAAAATAAAAAAGCCCTACCCTACACTAAATTACAAATAGCCCTTAAAAGGGCCTTTTGCGGGGCATTGCCCCAAAGTAATCAGCTCTTTTACCTCTAAAAAACATTACAAATCCCCCCCAACATTAAAACCCACCACCCACACAACTAACCCTACTCTAAAACCCACCCTATACCCCCTTAAAAAAACCTAACACTAACCCCTTGAAGATCACCTTACTGGGAGAAGTCTTCATCCAACCGGGCCGAAGTCCTCAACGAATCCGGCAGAAGTGGTCCTCCAGACGGGCAGAAGTGGTCCTCCAGACGGGCAGAAGTCTTCATCCAGACAGCATCTTCTATCTTCATCCATCTGGCGCGGAGCGGATCCATCTTCAAGACATCCAACGTGGAGCATCCTCTTCTTTCCACGGCGACTGAAGAATGAAGGTACCTTTAAGTGACGTCATCCAAGATGGCGTCCCTTCAATTCCGATTGGCTGATAGAATTCTATCAGCCAATCGGAATTAAGGTAGAAAAAATCCTATTGACTGATGCAATCAGCCAATAGGATTGAGCTGGCATTCTATTGGCTGATTGGAACAGCCAATAGAATGCCAGCTCAATCCTATTGGCTGATTGGATTAGCCAATAGGATTGAAGTTCAATCCTATTGGCTGATTGCATCAGCCAATAGGATTTTTCCTACCTTAATTCCGATTGGCTAATAGAATTCTATCAGCCAATCGGAATCTAAGGGACGCATCTTGGATGACGTCACTTAAATGAACCTTCATTCTTCAGTCGCCGTGGAAAGAATGAAGTGCTCCACGTCGGATGTCTTGAAGATGGACCCGCTCCGCGCTGGATGGATGAAGATAGAAGATGCCGTCTGGATGAAGACTTCTGCCCGTCTGGAGGACCACTTCTGCTGGATTCGTTGAGGACTTCGGCCCGGTTGGATGAAGACTTCTCCCGGTAAGGTGATCTTCAAGGGATTAGTGTTAGTTTTTTTAAGGGGGTATTGGGTGGGTTTTAGAGTAGGGTTGGTTGTGTGGGTGGTGGGTTTTAATGTTGGGGGGGATTTGTAATTTATTTTACAGGTAAAAGAGCTGATTACTTTGGGGCAATGCCTAGCAAAAGGCCCTTTTAAGGGCTATTTGTAATTTAGTGTAGGGTAGGGCTTTTTTTATTTTGGGGGGCTTTTTTATTTTGTTAGGGGGATTAGATTAGGTGTAATTAGTTTAAAAATCTTGTAATTTGTTTATTATTTTCTGTAATTTAGTGTTGATTTTTTTGTACTTTTGCTAATTTTATTTAAATGTATTTAATAAATGTAATTGATTTAATTGTAGTGTAAGGTTAGGTGTTAGTGTAACTTAGGTTAGGTTTTATTTTACAGGTAAATTTGTATTTATTTTAGCTAGGTAGTTATTAAATAGTTAATAACTATTTAGTAACTATTCTACCTAGTTAAAATAAATACAAACTTGCCTGTAAAATAAAAATAAACCCTAAGCTAGGTACAATGTAGGGTAGGGTTTATTTTACAGTATTTCATTTTAAATAGGAATAATTTAGTTAATTATAGTAATTTTATTTAGATTTATTTAAATTATATTTAAGTTAGGGGGGGTAGGCTTAGGGTTAGACTTAGATTTAGGGATTAATAACTTTAGTATAGTGGCGGCGACGTTGGGGCGGCAGATTAGGGGTTAATAAATGTAGGTAGGTGTCGGCGATGTTAGGGACGACAGATTAGGGGTTAATAATATTTAACTAATGTTTGGGAGGCGGGAGTGCAGCGGTTTAGGGGTTAATATATTTATAGTGGCGGTGATGTCCGGTTCGACAGATTAGTGGTTAAAAAATTTATTTTAGTGTTTGCGTTGTGGGAGGGCCTCGGTTTAGGGGTTAATAGGTAGTTTATGGGTGTTAGTGTACTTTTTAGCACTTTAGTTAAGAGTTTTATTCTACGGCGTTGTAGTGTAAAACTCTTAACTACTGACTTTAAAATGCGGTAGCAGTCTTGACAGGAGAGGGTCTATCGCTCACTTTTCGGCAGACTTGTAATGCCGGCGCTATGCAGGTCCCATTGAAAAAAGAGGATACGCAATTTACGTAGGTGGATTTGCGGTATTTCCAAGTCTGGCCAAAAAAGTGAGCGATACCCCTGTCCTGTACCTGCAAGATTCGTAATACCAGCAGGCGTTAAAAAGCAGTGTTAGGACCGGCCAATGCTGCTTTTTAAGCCTAACGCACAACTCGTAATCTAGCCGTTTATTTTTTTATTTTGGATAATGAATTTAGTTTTTTTCAGTAATCTTAGCTTTTTTCTTTTTTGTAAACTTAGATTTGTTTATTTTTTGTAATTTTAGTTATTGGAAAGGGGGAAAAGGACAGGAGGGATGGGGATGGGGACAGAGGGGGAGGGGAACAGGGGGATGGGGACAGGGGGATAGGGACACGGGGGCAGGATCAGAGGAATAGATGAATAGAGGGATATGGATGGATAGGTATATTTCTTTAATTAAACATTTATTGTAGTTTATGGGTTTTATTTTTTAAATTAGGGTTTGGGCTGCAAAAGAGCTAACTGCCCTTTTAAGGGCAATGCCCATCAAAATGCCCTTTTCAGGGCAATGGGAAGCTTAGCTTTTTTTAGTTAGTATTTTATTTGGGGGGTTGGTTGTGTCGGTGGTGGGTTTTACTGTTGGGGTGTTGTTTGTATTTTCTTTTACAGGTAAAAGAGCTGATTACTTTGGTGCAATGCCCCGCAAAAGGCCCTTTTAAGGGCTATTGGTAGTTTAGTTTAGGCTAGGGTTTTTTTATTTTGGGGGGGCCTTTTTTTATTTTGATAGGGCTACTAGATTAGGTGTAATTAGTTTAAATATCTTGTAATTTGTTTATTATTTTCTGTAATTTAGTGGGGGGGTTGTACTTTAGCTAATTTAATTTATTTAATTGTTGTTAATTTAGTTAATTTATTTAATTATAGTGTAGTGTTAGGTGTTAGTGTAATTTAGGTTAGGTTTTATTTTACAGGTACTTTTGTATTTATTTTAGCTAGGTAGTTATTAAATAGTTAATAACTATTTAATAACTATTCTACCTAGTTAAAATAAATACAAACTTGCCTGTAAAATAAAATAAATATTGTAGCTATCTTAAAGGGACAGTATACTGAAAAATAGTTTTTCCCTTAATGTGTTTACAATTGCTTTTTTTACCAACTGCAGGGTAAAAAATGTATGAAAATTATCTTTTTAAGGTTTATTTGTGTATTTTAAAGCTCAGATTTTGTGTTTTGAAGCCACAACCTAATAAAATGGATTGAGCTTGTAGGTATAATCAGATCTCATTACTTTATCACATTGTGTACATATACCTGCTTCTTTATCTTATTTCTGTCCATAAAACAATCACCAGTACTTGGAGAGAACAATGGAAAATCATCATTGTATTACCTTATCTCTGCTATATCCAACTGTGAGTGTAATTTCTTCTGCTGGCTGTGTTTACAAAGCTTATCTATAGCTTGGACCTGTGGCCACAAACTTTCAGAATAGGTGGGGTTACCACATGCTAAATCAACTATTTCAAATGCCAATATAAGGGTAAATGAGCAACTTGGAAACAATTTAATACACTCCCGCAGGTAAAGTGGATCATTGGGAACAAATTAAAGGGGAGAAAAGTTTTGAGTAAACTGTCCCTTTAAGGTTTATTTTATAGGTAAGTATTTAGTGTTAAATAGGAATTATTTAGTTATTGATAGGAATTTTTAGTTAGATTTATTTTAATTATATTTAAATTAGGGGGCGTTAGGGTTAGACTTAGGTTTAGGGGTTAATAAATTTAGTATAGTGGCGGCGATGTTGGGGGCGGCAGATTAGGGGTTAATAAATGTAGGTAGGTGGCGGCGATGTTAGGGGCGGCAGATTAGGGGTTAATAATATGTAATTAATGCTTGCGAGGCGGGAGTGCGGCGGTTTAGGGGTTAATATGTTTATTATAGTGGTGGCGACGTTGGGGGCAGCAGATTAGGGGTTAATAAGTGTAGGTAGGTTGCTGCGACATTGGGGGCGGCAGATTAGGGGTTAATAAATATAATGTAGGTGTCGGCAATGTTGGGGGCAGCAGATTAGGGGTTCATAAGTATAATGTAGGTGGCGGCGGTGTCCGGAGTGGCAGATTAGGGTTTAATAAATATAAAGCAGGTGTCAGCGATGTCGGGGGTGGCAAATTAGGGGTTAATAAGTGTAAGATTAGGGGTGTTTAGACTCGGGGTTCATGTTAGGGTGTTAGGTGTAAACATAAATTTTATTTCCCCATAGGAATCAATGGGGCTGCGTTAAGGAGTTTTACGCTGCTTTTTTGCAGGTGTTAGAGTTTTTCTCATCCGGCTCTCCCCGTTGATTCCTATGGGAAAATTGTGCACGAGCACGTACAACCAGCTCACCGCTGACTTAAGCAGCGCTGGTATTGGAGTGCGCTAAGGAGCAAAATTTTGCTCAGCGCTCACTTCTTCTTTAACGCCGGGTTTGTAAAAACCTGTAATACCAGCGCTGTAGGTAAGTGAGCGGTGAGAGGAAACTGCTCGTTAGCACCGCACAGCTCATAACGCAAAACTCGTAATCTGGCCGATTGTTTTTTTTATTATTATGGACAAACAGATAATTGTTTTGCTATCAAATATTCACATCATACTTAAAGGGACATGAAACACAACATTTTTCTTTAATGATTTATTTAGAACTTACAATTTTAAACAACTTTCCAGTTTACTTCTATTATCTAATTTTCTTTATTCTCTTGGTATGCTTTGTTGAAGGCGCAGCAATGCACTACTGGTTTCTAACTGAACACATGGGTGAGCCAATGACAATCAGTGTATATATATACAGCCACCAATCAACAGCTAGAACCGAGGTTATTTGCTGCTCCTGAATTTTCCTAAATAAACTTTTCAGCAAAGGATAACAAGAGAAGGAAGCAAATTAAATAATAAAAGTAAATTGGAAAGCTGTTTAAAATTGTATTCTCTATCTGAATCATTAAAGAAAAAAAATTGTGTTTCTTGTCTCTTTAATGAACATAAAGAGCCACCGACATTTACAGTTGTCCTTATTTTTTGCTTTTATACCAAGGATTCGCATAGAAATATAGAAATATTAGGCTATGCATGCTAGTGAGAAAATGAAACTTTTGTACTCTCCCTTCTTTTCAAAAAAGAAAATACAATAGCCAGAACTGGATACACAATTAGGGCCAGATTACAAGTGGAGCACTAAATATTGCTTTTCGTGAAAGCGATATTTGCGCTCCACTAAGTAATAGCCGCGCACACTAAGGTGCACTGGTATTACAAGTTGACAACAATGTGAACGTGATCTTGTGTTCGAATTGCTGGGAAACATTGCCCTCACGAGAGCGTGCTTCTATGGGCTCCAATGGGAGCCGCATTCTCATGCCGTGAGACACAGCATGAGAACCTCACGCAGCCAAGGGGGTAGATCACGCAGCAATGACAGTAAATTGTAAATATATATGTATATGACTATATTGATCTTTGGTTAATTTTATGAGCCTTTATTGCTACTGCGAGTTCACTGTAGAAATAACAAGCCACTTTAATGGCTGGTTATTAATTGTGCGCCCGCAAATTGGCAAATTTGGTCATTTGCACTCACATGATAAATTAACGCTTCACTTGTAATCTAGCCCTTTGCTTATAGAAACAGTACGGTGTAAAAACCATCTTTGTCAAGATAAACAACTATAAACATATATAGTATAATGGCAAACCTTCAAAGAAACAAACTTATCCGTGAAACGCATTTAATAATAATAGCAGATTTAGACTATTATACTGATATGTGATTGAGAAACGGATAACATTGCTCCCTTATCCATGTCAACGGCGCCATCTAGTGGCCAGCCAATTAGTCTGTCTTGGTAGAATATAGATATCTGGGAAACTATATGGAGAAATTTTAAGTGCGATAGTATGAAAGTGACGATATCATATTTTACTGAGGATGGGATACTGGGATATGTAGGTTTGATCAAAGCAGGTCTGATAACTGTTGAATAAAAAAGAAAAAAGAAAAGGCCCCCATCTTAGGGATAAATCGCCAGAATTCAACCCGATTGTATTGACACCCCCCTGTTGGCGGCCGATTGGCCGCGATTCTGCAGGGGGCGGCGTTGCACCAGCAGCTCTGCAATGCTGAATACGGAGAGCGTATTGCTCTCCGCATTCAGCGATGTCTGTCGGACCTGATCCGCACTGTCAGATCAGGTCCGACAGACATATGATAAATAGGCCTCTATGGGTCTTTGTTGAGATGGTGCTTGTAATATATGGTAAAATATATTGTACAATGTGTTGTCATAACCCTGAGACATAATAAACTGATTCCTTCTTGGTTTTCTGTAGAAGATTCTAAATAATATAGTAGTACCGTGAAAAGATTAAGGACATTAAAAACAGCAACACACAGCAAAAGTAAATCCCAGCTATATAGTGCGAAATCTTGTAGGGGAGTAATCTAAATATTCACTTGGTTTGCATTTTTTTAAAAAGAAGTGTAAAGGAGAACCTAAGCTATGGTAAACAGAAATTAACCCCAAGATAACATCAACTCATTCTCATCATATCAGTGATAAAATCCAGACATTTTTAAATCTAAGTAGTATAATAAACATAACTGTGGATCGCTATATGTACTGCTCAAGGCCAGATTGATCTACCAGGATACCAGGAGATTTCCCGGTGGCAGCTGGGGCTGGAAAGATACAATTTAAAGGGGTGATTAATGGATGCAATTGGGTTGTAGGGTGGCTTTATAGCAACAATCTGGCACTTTTATTTAATACAAAGGGGTCTATTTATGAAGCAGTGGATGCTGCTGTTTCTGACCCTCTCCCCTTCAGTTCCGACTGAAGCGGAAGTTAAGAAACAGCGGTTTTAAGACCACTGCGCCTTAACTCGTCCGCCACCTCTGAGGTGGCGGACAGCAATCAGCCCGATCGAATAAGATTGGGTTGATTGACACCCCCTGCTAGCAGCTGATTGGCCGTGAATCTGCAGGGGGCGGTATTGCACCAGCAGTTCACAGCGTATGCTGTTGGCATTTATCGATGTGTGGCGGAAATTATTCCCTATAGCGGATCATGTCTGTCCGCACCTACATAAATAGACCCCAACGTAATATAATTTAATTCTGAAAACAATATTGGGAGAATAAGTATCCCAGTAATCCCCTTTGAGAAAGATGGGACATGTGCATTCTATTGACTCAAAAGAAAATAGGGCTGGTCTTGATATTTTTCCAGGGCTGCTTTTTATTTCCAGTCCGGCCCTAGTACTGCTGGATATGATGGCAGATTAACATAAGTCAGCCCTCTGTAATTACAAGGGCAAATCCACTATAATAGATGTTAGGTAAGTATATTTTAGATGTGCCAGATTTCTCAAGGTATATTGGATGAAAATGTGCAGAGTGTCATTAAGGGGTATTCCAATGTCCAGACGGACAGATAGTTAAAAATATCTTAACTCTCAGTAGGGGGCACTAAAGAGCACAAAAACAATGTGAAAAATGGGCAGTGTATATTACCAGTGGGTGAAAATCCACACCAAGTATATTGATACTTTCAATAATGGTATATCTTTCCCAATATTACAAACCCCCTAGTATGCGGAATATAAGAAAAAGTCCCGATATCCACTATAAATGGGAACAGTCCAACTTCCTTAAAGGGACACTGTACCCAAATTTTTTCTTTCGTAATTCAGATTGAGCATGACATTTTAAACAACTTTCTAATTTACTCCTTTTATCAAATGTTCTTCATTCTCTTGGTATCTTTATTTGAAATACAAAAATGTAAGTTTAGATGCCGGCCCATTTTTCTTGAACAACCTGGGTTGTCCTTGCTGATTGGTGGATAAATTCATCCACCAATAAAAAAGTGCTGTCCAGAGTACTGAAACCAAAAAAAGCTTAGATGCCTTCTTTTTCAAATAAAGATAGCAAGAGAACGATGAAAAATTGATAATAGGAGTAAATTAGAAAGTTGCTTAAAATTGCATGTTCTTTCTGAATTACAAAAGAAAAATTTTGGGTACAGTGTCCCTTTAAGCTCAGTGTTCGATGTATCAATGAGGACAAGGTATAGTTTCTCTTCCAAAACTTTGATCAAAGGTGGCTGCACTCTCCAAACATCATCAGTGGAAGGCTTCTAAAATATACAAATAAAGAAGAGGCACGACATGTGTGTATCTTTCCAAAGATGAAAATCAATCTGGTGACTCTGATACAAGGTACTCACATATAGCTCTAGCACCCTAAAATTAAAAACAAAGTTTGCACAATAGAACCGAGGCTCCAGATGGATATGTTAAAGTTCCAAGAGCCCTATGTAAGAGGCGGCTTAAGCCATCGTCATCATCTTCTTTCAAATATGGTACCTTTAAATCATTAGCAGCTTCTGTAGTGGCCACAAAGATGTTGAATATCACCAACTTAGGCAGTTGTTTCCTATGGACGCATTTTGGTAGGTATCATTTTAGGGTACCGGATTGTCCAGTACACCATGGTGCTGCAAGCACAGACTGGAAGCATGGGACTGCTTAACGCAGTGAAGGCCTGACTAGCTGTACAATAAATGTTCTTGAAAGTCATTTGAGTCTGCCATCCGTTTTTCTGATGCATTTGTGTGTTAATAGGATGTATTTCGCTGCCATGAGGGGAACACGGCATCTGAACATGGTCTGTTATATGGGGAAAAATGTATTCAGATTGTAGCCTTGTGTTCGCCAAGTGTATAGAAACTAAATTAAAAGTCTGAGTAATTGTGGGGCTATCAAGTGCTGTGAAGATATTTGTAGTTAGGGTGTCAGGCTTGTGCAAACTATTTAACTTACCCACTTGCTTCGAGGCGTTGTCTTTCAAATTGAGTGGTGGGTCTAGTGAAGCTATGTGGGGAGTGTGCTTGGCTTGTGCTTGGTCCGGCCCAATAGGACTTGCTCCAATCGATGTTGGATGCTTTGAAATCATCCAACGATTTAGGATTGAGGGCGATCCTGTTCTGATCTGTATCAGCAGTACCATAGCTTTGTGAGGAAGTCTGAAAAGCATTGATTCTGGCTTCAAGTTGGGTAACGTGCATGTTGCCAAAGGTGAGTTCTGGAAATTGAGATTGGTTTTGCTGGGTATGCAACACAGCTGGGTGTATATCCACATCGCCATCCATTGAGGATATTATTTCCGCTGATCTATGGGTCAAGTCTGAGGTTATACATTTAGTAGTGAAGAGAGGTATTAGGTTGTCAAGAGGAGCTCTTTCTAGCAGGGAGCCCATCAGGCCCTCAATCTTCTTACGTTGTTGATCAGAGTAATCTTGCGAGCAGTAATTCCTCATGGTTGCCATCATCAGCTGCATTTGTGCTATATCTTAGGTTGTTAGAGTAGGTTGGATAGAGTACACTGCTGTGACCAGTTAAGGCTGAATACTTCAGAACACCAAGGGGGAAGCATTACCTATTGTGAGCCGCCACTCTAGGCCTCTAACGTCCAATCTTGGGCTCCAGTGTCAAAAATACAGCTCAAACAGGTGTGGTGGGCTTCCCACAGTATAAAACAGTAAAGCAGTGTTTCATTTGAGTAGTTTTGCTGTAAAATGTCTCCAATAATCGGCAGGTTTATCAGTGAATTTGCTAGGGCTCATGGAAGTGCGACCACTCAGGATCGATGTTCGAAAATTCCCCTTATATTAATATACTTTTTACCTCTGTGATTACCTTGTATCTAAGCCTCTGCAGACTGCCCCCTAATTTCAGTTCTTTTGACATACTTGCATTTTAGCCAATCATTGCTGGCTCGTAGGTAACTCCATGAGAGTGAGGACAAAGTTATCTATATGGCCCACATTAACTAGCACTGTCTAGGTGTGAAAAATATATTACAAGCGTTAGATGACACATGTAAACACAAAATCAATTAATATTTTATTAATATTGTTCTTGTGTTTACATGTGTCGACTAACGCTTGTAATATATTCAAACATTGTTCTTATTGTTGCAAATTGTATACTACACTGTGTATCCGCGCCTGATCAACGCATTTGAAACTTTGTATATCTTTTGCATATTTGTATTTCTAACTATTTTATCTTATATTGGTATTAAATATATGCAGATTCTGCACACTATATTTTCTTGATAACCTTCTTAGCCAATTTCTGACTTTACACACTATATTGATTTTTAGTTACATATTCACATTATTTGTTATTCCACATCAATATTATATTATCTATTTTAAGCTTTCACTAGCGCCTATGATTTAAGAATCTTTTGGTTTCTTTTTGTGACCGAATTTTTCTTATACACTTTCACAACATGAGATGGCCACAGCCCAGAAGTTCTCAGAAAGTTTATATTTTAATAATGAATTTATACCCCTTTTTATACATGACAGTATTTTACTGGCCTTTGCAAGAGCTGGCTAACATTGTACTTGTTGCTAAGTTGTTTATCTACAATAACTGCCAAATCCTTCTTCAATATTCCTAACTTGAGCACATTTATAGAATAAATTGCAAATTTTATTTTTGACAACAAAATGTATATTTTGCATTAAAGTGGAGGTCAATTTCGATGAATTAGTGCCCGGTTTTAATAATCCTATTATAAACAAGGGCACTTTAATTCATCAAAATTGACATTTCACTCGTTTTCTTCAAAAACTCACCTTTTAATCCTGACATCCGCTGCAGCGCTTCCTCCGCCCGTTGCAAGCCCTCTTCGCGGGTCCAAAATGACGAATCCGGCTTCCTCCAATCACGGCGTTGCCTCAGGCCATAATTCCCCCGGGGGCAAGTCATGATTGGAGGAAGCCGGATTAGTCATTTCTGACATATGAAGAGGCTTCCGACGGCTGGGAGAATGGCTGGAGCGGCTCTTAGGATTAAAAGGTAAGTTTTTGAAGAAATCGAGTGAAATGTCAATTTTGATTAATTAAAGTGCCCTTGTTTTTAATAGGATTATTAAAAACCGGGCACTATATCATCGAAATTGACCTTCACTTTATTCTTAAATGAATCTCATCTGTCATTTGCCTGCCCAGTTTCCCAGTTTATAGAAATCCCTCTGTAGAGAAGTAACATTCTGTTCAGACTTTATTGCCTTACCTAAATTTATGTAATCTGCAAACACTGACACTTGACTTTCTATGCCCCTTTCAAGATCATTAATAAACAGTTTAATGAGAAGTCAACTCTGGACCAAACCCTGAGGTACTCCACTTACAACTTTTGCCAGACTTAAGAATTCTTCATTGATAACCACTTTTTGCAGTATATCCTTAAACCAGCATTTTTCTTTAAATCAATCTTTCTCAGTTTGTACAATAATCTACACAGAGCCATATCAAATGCTATTGTAAACTCTAAATAGATCACATCTACTACAACACCCTGATCTATACTTTTACTAATGTCTTCATAGAATGCAGTTAGGTTAGTTTGACACAATCTGTCCTTCATGAAACCAGTTGACTTCTACTAAAGATTGTTGTTCAAAATGTATTCCTATATATTATCCCTTAACCATTCTCTGCTATGCCTTTTTCACACCATTGTGTTAAGCCATTTTTGTGCTTTTTAAAATGTAAATGTTTTAGATGTATCCCAAATTTTAAAAGAGAAGTTTATAGAAAGGGGGGTAGAATGGAGATCCAATTGAAAAAAAAATAGGATTTAGCTTGGAAAAAAAAGAAAAAGAAGAATTATTGAATTAGGACAAACAGTTCACAAGTTCTCTTGAATTTTTTTAAATGTCCCTTTTATTACTCAGTATAGTTAAGATTGATGTTAACGTATTTGCAAAGAATTAAAGTTTTTCCCATGTTTAGCTTGCAAAGCTGACCAGTACTACTTTTAGATCTAACCAGACAGGGAAACAATATTTGATTAAGGATTTGATTAAACATACAGACAGAAATAGTGTCTATCTATTAAATGTGCTTGTAGGAAGCAATATGTTGGGGAGTCACAAAGACCCGTAAGGGAATGTGTAAGAGAGCATTTGCTTTCGATTGAGAATGCCAAAGAGGATATAAAGACCTCCCAGTCCACCAACACTTTCTCAAATGCAATAATTGCAATTTTAAAAAAATTCAGTATATAGGAATAGCGAAATTAGAAAATAAATGGAGAGGGTGATAATTACTCAAATTGGAAAGTAAATGGATCTTTAAAGGGATTGTTTAGTCAAAGTTAAACTTTCATGATTCAGATGAGCAGGCAATTTTAAGCAACTTTTTAATTTACTCCTATTATCAATTTTTCTTTATTCACTTTGTATCTATATTTAAAAAAGCAAGAATGTAAGTATTGGAGCCGGCACATTTTTGGTTCAGTACCTGGGTAGTACTTGCTGATTGGTGTCTAAATGAAGCCACCAATCAGCAAGTGGTACCCAGGGTTCTGAACCAAAAATGGGCTGGCTCCTAAGCTTACATTCCAGGTTTTTCAAATAAAGATACCAGGAAAACAAAGAAAAAATTATAATAGGAGTAAGTTAGAAAGTTGCTTACAATTGCATGCTCTATCTGAATCATTAAAGTTTAATTTTGACTTCACTGTCCCTTTAATTTAAAAACCCTGCCCCATAAAGGATTACATTTCAAATTAGATTTGTCAGCCTTTTTAGCTTAATTTTAGATTAAATAATTGTATTTCTGCTTTTTTTTATAACAAAATTAATATTTTATATCCCCCTTTTTTAATTATTTTCTACTATTTTTATTATTATTATGTACGTTCTAATCATTTTTAGTCATCCATATTGTATATTGACATGATTGTCAATTTTAAATTATAATAGCCACATTCTTTGTAACCTTGAAAAAAGAATTTTGAGCATTAAGAATTAAAGCGACATTAACATTAACTAATGTTATCAATGTCGCAGGGATCACGAATAGTTCATTTAACCCCTTGCTAAACGAGTACTGGGAAACATTAAGGACTAGATTTATCAAAGCTGAGGGAGACAGGGGCACGTATACGCGCCCTGCATGCCTCAGCTTGCCTGTGGCGGGGCGAAATTACCTGCAGGTAATCACCATTGCACACAAGCGCAATTTTGCGCTCGCGTGCAATCCTGCCCCCTGCCCGCGCACAGCCAATCACGCATGGGCAGGAGCTGTCAATCTTCTCGGTCGGACTCGACCACAGTGATTGAATTTCGCCACTTTAGAGGTGGCAAAGAGGTTAGGGAAGCGGCGGTCTGGTGACCGCTGCTTGTTAAATTACGACGAGCAAGTTCTTGTGAGAACTTGCAGCCGTAGGGCTTTGATAAAGCCCTAAGCCCTATGGGAAAAAATAGACATATACTTATGGGCTTAGAAAGGAGTAAAATTACCAATCATAGCTGCTGATAATAATTTAACTATGTTATTTATGCAAATATAAACTTGTTTTGAAGTTATTTTAACAGATAATATTGTTGTCATGGACAGTTTGCGGTTTGGATCAGATAACTCTCTATGGGACTCTTCAACATCATCAGAAACAAAACTAATGTATGGAGCTGCACCAAAATGACTGTTTGTGATAATTTGTTTTAAAGGGACATGAACCCCGAAATTTTTTCTTTCATTATTCAGACAGAGCATGCAATTTAAAAAAAAGTTCCCAATTCATTTCTATTATCAGTATTGTCAAATGGTATACTTTTAGGAAGACTGCTGCCATATACTGCTTTTCAACAAAGGATACCAAGTGAAGGAAGAACATAAAAATACATTCTAAATCATTAAAATTTGAGTTTCATGTCTCTTTAATCAAAGTTTCTTTTATATTTGGTTCCTGAAAGTCATTGCTATGCTACGGGACCACTTCATTTGAATGAATGAATTTGAGTTTTAATTTGTTTTACTTTTATTCACAATATGGTCCCTATATAGTTCTCATTTTTATGTTCTACTCACTTGATATGTCAGAAATGTTAATCTGTACCCTGTAGACCATTTTATTTCCAACAAACCATATTTAAAAAATAAATAAATATATATATATATATTTTGTTTGTAGAAAAAAAAACAAGAAAAAATATTGTCCCTTTAATTTAAAGGGACATGAAAATCAAATGTTTCCTTCATGATTCAGATAAAGAATAAAAAATTTAAATTCTAATAATCTTCTATTATCAAATTAGCTTATTTCTCTTCTTATTCTTTGTTGAAGAGATATATAGATAAGTAGCGTGCACATCTGGAGCACTACATGACAGTGTAGTGCTCTTGCTAAGGTATAACATGGTTGCAAAACTGCTGCTATATAAGTGTCCTGTCGAAATCTCCAAGTCGTCGAAATCTCCAATTACACCCGAACCATTCATCAGATTGGTTGTGCATCCTGTCCCTCACGGAAACACGGGCCAATCAGATGGGCACTGTAGTTCAGCATTAGCGCCTATCTTCACTATCTACTTTTGCCTCCATCTGGGGGGTTCAAGGGGGGGCGAAGGTTCACTTGGGGTGGATGCCAGAGGATCGGCGGGGCGCCCCCTAACAGAGGCAGAAACAAATCGGAAAAATGGGAGAGTCACCGGAAGTGACGTAACTGGAGATTTTGACAACTTGGAGTTTTTGACAGAACAATAGTACTGCAGATATGTGCACACTCCTGAGCTTACGTCCCTGATTTTCAACAAAGGTTAACAAGAAAATGAAAAAAAAATGCTCGATCTGAATCATGAAAGAAATCATTTGGGTTTATGTCCTTTTAAACAAACAAAGTGACGCAACAACAGAGAAGATCAAGATGAGAACCGGTTTTCCTTCACTTTAATGACACACATGGTAGGTTAGGTATTATCATGCCCTTTTGAACTGTGTTTCATTTCACTTTCAGCTTCTAAAAATACTTCCTTGCCAGGGCTGATTGTTGCAGCTGAAATCTATGTTCCATTAAATTAAAAGATTAACCCTTGCTTTATAGGAATCATTTTATAAGAACATAGAATGGTTCTGCTATTCCATTACATAGATCATTTTGCACTTTTATCTAATTACAGAAAGAACATGACATCATTAACCCCTTGAGTGCTAACGACGGCTCAGAGCCGTCGCTAGCACTCATCTACCTTGAGAGCAATCTGGGGGTTCCCATCAACTCCCACCCCGGCGATCGGGCCTGTATAGTGACAGGCATCGCCGGGGCTTCCCGTTACGTGTGGTGACATCACGTGCAATGACGTGATGACGTCACTGCACAACGTTATTTAAAAATTACAATGGACAAGATAGGGAAAGGGGGCATGCTGCTTAGAAGCCTGTATCTCAGGCATCTAAGCAGCTACAGACCCCCAAGATCCACAGTTGGAAAGGTAATCGCCTAACCTTTCCGGTATAGTATAACTATTTGGATAACCCATACAAACGGGTTAAACACATAGTAGAAGTCGATCCCAGAGGAGCAATTTAGTACTGGAAGCTAGATGAACACGGGTAAGAGTCAAACGTGTGTAGCCACCAATCACCAGCTAGTAGTGCTGCTTATGAGCCTACCTAGGTATGCTTTCAACAAAGGATAACAAAAAAAGTAAATTTGATAGAAGTAAATAAAAGAAAATCTATTAAAATTGCGTGCTCTATCATAACACGTTAAATATACTTTTCTTGTATTTCTTGTAAGTGCTGTCCAATCAGCACTCTAGCTACAACAAAAGGCACCCAAAGAGGAGAGCGCTGATTGGACATCAATTCATACCCTTAGCTTACAGAAAAATTGACTTTAGAAGTGAGCAGTGGAGCGCGGGTTATTTGAATTTCATATCTACATTAAAAAGTAAGTTATAGCGCATCTTCATTATAACTAATGAGTGAAACTCTATCTAAAATATCACTAACATTCTGGATCAGTTTTTTTAAAGAGGAGAGTTTGCCATCACTTTAAAGAGCAGGCGATTGCCTTTCAAACAATGTGACTGGAGTATTTCTAAGGCTTAAAGAACCAGTGTACACCAATTTTCATATAACTGCTTGTAATAGACACTACTATAAAGAAGAATATGCACAGATACTGATATAAAAATCCAGTATTCCTCCCTTCCCTGCATATGAAAAGACTGATTATACACAAAGTAGCTGCTGGAATCTATAGACATCAGATCTGTATACTTCTAAAATGTTGGGGTTTGATTAGGAGTCTGAAAATCAGCACAATGTTATTAAAAAATAAGCAAAACTATATATTTTTTACAAAAGCACTCCCAGATGGGCTTTATAAATGGATTATCTTAAAAACATGTCCCTTTAAGGAAGCTGAGATGGAGGGATTTGAAAACCTACTACCCCATCAGAGGTGTAACTAAAAACCGCAGAGTCCATGAAGGCCCCTCCCCCCAAAAAAGTGTGACTTTGATACATTTTAATTCTTCTATTTATTTTTTTTCTTTTCTTTTTTGCAACATGTAACACAGTAAAAAATTCTGTTAATCATGTCAACTTACACTTAAAATGAGAATAGGACAAACACACCTGCACTGATAGCCTAATAGTGATAGCTGTAGAGGGGGGTAGGGATGTAGTGGGGTATAGGGGTTGTAGTGACAGGATAGGGGCTGTAGTAGGAGGATAAGGGCTGTAGTGAGGGGATAGGGGCTGTAGTGAGGGGATAGGGGCTGTAGTAGGAGGATAGGGGCTGTAGTAGGGGAAGAGGGGCTGTAGTAGGAGGATAGGGGCTGTAGTAGGAGGATAGGGGCTGTAGTGAGGGGATAGGGGCTGTAGTACAAGGATAGAGGCTGTAGTAGGAGGATAGGGGCTGTAGTGATGGGATAGGGGCTGTAGTACAAGGATAGGGGCTGTAGTAGGAGGATAGGGGCTGTAGTAGGAGGATAGGGGCTGTAGTAGTAGGATAGGGGCTGTAGTAGGAGGATAGGAGCTGTAGTAAGAGGATAGGAGCTGTAGTAGGAGGATAGGAGCTGTAGTAGGAGGATAGGGGCTGTAGTGGTGAGAATCCTCAGTGGCATATTCAGGTTTTGTGCTGCCCTAGGCACTCAAAATTATGCTGCCCTCCCAGGTTTTAGGCTTTTTTAGCCATAATATTTTTTTGGTCATGGTGTAAACATTTTTTTTTTATAATATATACACACACACACACACACAGTGTAGTAGGAGGATAGGAGCTGTAGTGTATCTATGATAAAGTCAATCTACTACACATGAGTTGCAAGTACATGATGTAGTTTGTACACTTTATTTTTAGTGCTTGGGCACTAATTTATATTTTGCGGGGGTTAAATACACAGTAGAGCAGGGTCAATAGTTATAAAAGTATAAGCTCCAATGGATGCATGTCATTTATATACTATAATGGCACTTTAAATACAGTAGAATTGCATAATTAACAAGTGCATAATACAAAGACAATGCAATAACTGTAATGCTCGTGGAATACTTCTCTATCAGACCAAACTCGGCCAGTAGTCTTGTTATCCCGGCTTTGAGCCGGAATGATAGGGAATATCCCAGAGCAGACAAAGTTAGTGAGATGAGGAAGGCGGCACTCATCACAGGCAGGACAGTCCCCAGCGGCAACGGCAGAGCAGTCCAAGGACAAACCACTAGAATGGTCAGACAGGCAGGGTTTGGCAACAGTAAAGCAGTCCAAGGGCACACCACTAGAATGGTCAGGCAGGCAGGGTTTGGCAACAGTAAAGCAGTCCAAGGGCACACCACTAGAATGGTCAGGGCAGGCAGGGTTTGGCAACAGTAAAGCAGTCCAAGGGCACACCACTAGAATGGTCAGGCAGGCAGGGTTTGGCAAAAGTAAAGCAGTCCAAGGGCACACCACTAGAATGGTCAGGCAGGCAGGGTTTGGCAACAGTAAAGCAGTCCAAGGGCACACCACTAGAATGGTCAGGGCAGACAGGGTTCGGCAACAGTAATACAATCCAGCAGTTAAGGGGTAAAACAGGTAGAGTAGTCAGACAGGCAGGTTCAGCAACAGTAATTAGGCAAATAGATAGAACGATCTGTCACACCCAGGAGCACACAAAGTAACACCTATACTTGGGCAGTGACAGATCGTTTGTACAAACTTTAAATAGGCGCAGGATTCGCGCCACAGAGGTCCGACCGGCATCAGGAGCGTGCGGCGATGATGTCAGCGCCGCACGCATCCGGACCCGACACTACCCCTGGCAACGAGCAGGGAAGGAGACACCACGCCCATAGCAACGGCTAGAGCGGTGCGGCGTGACAATAACACTCTGAATTTCAAATAAGCAGTAGATTTGTTTTTCTGTAAAATGTTATTAATCCCCCCCCATTTGCCAGTGTTCTAAAATTTTCCTGGACCCAGAAGAATGCTGGACCTCGTCATCGCATCAACCATATATATAATGGGTACTGTAATTCCCCCATCTTCACTATCTATTTTTGCCTCCGCCTGGGGGGTTCAAGGTGGGTGAAGCCCCCCTTGTAAACCTCATACCCTAAGGTTCAGCATTCATTTTTTTTTTTTTTTTTAAAAACTTTATTTATTCAAAGATCATACATCAAGTCCAGTCCATCCGACACAGAAATAAAACAATGATACAATTGATACCATGTAGACAACAATATCTTTTCAAAGAAACAATACTTGTAAAGAGAACATATTATTTTTGGAAAAATGCAATGAACTGAACCACATACGCCCTCTTTTTCTTTTTCCATTTTATCTTCTCCACCATAACCTTTCCTTCCACTTTCTACCTCCTACCCAGGGTGTCACTAAAATTTTTCGCCTAAATGCTTACTGATTTTACTGGATTCTAGGACCTGATGACTGGGTATATGCATCAAAGTCCAACTGCCACTCACCTCTCAACTGAGCCTCAAGAATGTAGCTTGTGTTGCGGATTGGGTATAGCACTTGCATTTGCTGTCTCTGTTCTAGTGTATGCAGATAAACTTCCCATTTAGTCATGAATCTTTTTGTGCGTTTTTGCGCATCTCCCAAAGTGTCTGCCTGTTCATAAAGCATTTGTTGGTGTACTTCTCTTTTCAGTTGATTTAATGTGGGAGCCTCCTGTTTTAGACAGTTTCTTAACACTGCCTTTCTTGCCTGTAAGATCACCATGTGTGTAAATTGTATGTTTGCCTTATTTAGATTCCGACAGTTTAGAAATACTACAGATTCTATCGTTAGCGAAGGAAGTTGGATGTTAATGGTTTGTAACCAGTATTGGGTCATCCCCTAAAACTTTGTTAGCCTCTGGCAAGCGCAAATCATGTGTGTTAAGTCTGCATTGGGTTGAGCACATTTCGGACAGACCCCTGGGGATCCTGTCTCCCAAGCTCTGTACAGCCTGGGTGTGATATAAGCCATCTCTAAGAGTTTAGTGTGTGATTCCCTATGGTCCATTGATAGTGAGGCTTGTTGTACCCTAAGAATGCTTTTTTTAACTTGCACCGTTGAAATCTCCATGGATAACAACATGGACCATCTGTCTCTGATGTGATTTAACGTACTTTCATTGATTGATTTTGTCAGTGTTTTATATATTGGAGTGATTGATGTGTTCCCTTGAGCATACAAGGTACACAATTGGTAGATGGTTTGGTCATTCCCCTAAGAGGCCTCAGATCTCACCAGTTCCGCCACATAGTGCCTAGCTTGTAGGTAGGCGAAATGATGGGATCTTGGCGAGGTGTACTTGTCCTGTAAGTATGCAAATGTGTGTAGTGTCTTCCCATCTCCCTCTATCAACTGAGATGTCACCCTCAACCCCCGAGTTTCCCAGTCTTTGAAAACTTGTGTAGTCATCCCCGGAATGAAGTTAGGGTTCCCTTGCAGTGGTATATAAGTGGATACCTCATGGTTAAATTTCAATTTATTACAAACTCTCCTCCACGCATATAAAGGTTGTTGTATTAGGGTAAACTGTGAAAACTGCTTATCAGCCCTCATGTAATGTAAGTGTGGTAACATGGTCAATGTCCATGGGTGTGCGAGTTGGCGCTCCAAGTCAGGGACTGTGAAGTGATTCCCCCCTGTCAGCCAGTCCATCACATATTTAACCTGGGTCACCAAACTATATAGCTCGATATCTGGCACTCCCATACCCCCAGATTCGACGTTGCTTTTCATTCTGTTTGATTTAATTCTATGCTTTTTATTGGCCCATATGAAAGAGAGAAAGAGGGAGTTCCAGAATTTCAAATCCACCTTACTAAGCACCATTGGTAACATTTGCAGTTTATACAGGATTTTGGGGAACAGAATCATTTTAACAAGGCCTATCCTACCAGAAATTGAGAGCGGGAGTTTCGTCCAATGAGTTATCAGGTCTGTGGCTTCTCTCTTAAGTGGGGTGTAGTTGACCTTGTACCAGTCAGTGGGGTTTAGCGAAAGTTCCACTCCAAGATACCTAAAAGTGTTCCCTGCAAGTTTAAGATTATATTGAAAGGTGGGTATGTTTTTATTATCTGTTAGCCAGATAAGTTCCGTTTTGTCAGCATTCATTTTATAACCCGGATATTTGACTAAAGTCATTAATAAAATCCATTAATTTAGGGATGTTGATTTGGGGATTTTGCACATAAAGAACCATGTCATCTGCGAACAGTGACAGATGGAGAGTGGTCGCACCCATTTTGAGGCCTTCAGTTCGTGCTCTAATTATTGTCGCCAGGGGCTCAAGAGCTAGGTCAAAAAGGAGAGGCGACAGAGGACAACCCTGCCTCGTGCCTCTTTCCAGGGTGAAAGGTTGTGAGAGAGCCCCATTAACTACTATTGCTGCCTGTGGGTTGGAATATATCATGTGCAATGCCTCGACAAAGGGTCCCTCAAAACCGAACTTTGTGATAGTAAAAAATAGATGGTCCCATAGGACCTTGTCAAAAGCCTTTTCCGCATCTACTAGTAGAACGCAGGCCTCATCTATCCCTGTTGTTTGCTTATGTGCATGCATGTTCCAATAGTGACTCAGGATAATCTGGAGTGTTCTGACGTTCTTTACTGCCGACCTGCCCTTAATGAATCCCGTCTGATTTTCGTGTATTATATCTGGCATGATCAGCGCCAACCTATCTGCTAAGATCTTTGTAAGAACCTTGTAATCTGAGTTCATGAGTGAGATCGGCCTGTACTCTCTGAGATCTGGGGGAGTGTAACATTCTCCCAAAAATCACTCCTACGCAAGGGATCTACTTCTTGGGTTTTGTATACCTCTGTGAAATATTTCCGAAATATTTGCTGTATACTCTTCGTATCTGTTATTATGTCATTTTGATTTTTAATTGCTGTTATGATGTTTGGGGTTCTAGTTAATTTGGTTATCCTAGCTAACATCTTTCCTATTTTATTCCCATGTCTGTAAAATCTGGCACTTGCTTTTGTCATGTCTCTGGCTGCATTTTGTAGAAGGAAAGAGTCTCTCTGATCTTTAACCGACCTATATTTAAGTCTGTTTATTTCCGTGGGATTACGCAAATATCGATTCCTCGAGTTGAGGAGTTGTTTTAGTAACAGATCCTCTCTCATACGTTTTTGTCTCTTAGAGGCAATCACATAAGAGGTAACCACTCCCCTTAGCACTGCCTTACCCGCCTCCCAGAAAAGGAGCGGGTTACTGCTATGCCTAATATTTAAGTTACAGTAGTCTAACCACTTTCCAACCAGGTGATTTTTTAGATTTGCATCGTGCATCAGATACCTTGGGAAGGTTCACCTGTCTCTCTGTGTCTGAGTCATGTCCGTTTTTAATGTAAGTGAGATTGGGGCATGATCAAGGTTCAGCATTCTTATGAAGTCCAGGGAAGTTTTAGAACACCGGTCCTCTGTATCATGTGATAGCATTAAGCCAATCAGAGACAAGTTAACATTTACACTGTTAACTCTTGCACTTGTTTAGTAGGAACTGGTACCTCAGAAAGTGTTCATATAACAAGACTGAGCACAAATTGATAATTGGAGTAAATTGGAATATTTTTTTTTAAAATTGCATGTTCTATCTGAATCGTGTCCCTTTAAATTTTCAGAATGAAACGTTATCAATCACAATGCAGTTGCACCCAGTGAGAGAGCTAGTCAGTGTTCCCTCTAATTCAAGTTTTGTGTGTGGCCCAGCATTGAAACAGTTAATAATTGAACCACACCTTGCAGTCTGCATTGTCTAGTGTTTGCTAATTGCTTTAATTAACTGTTTCACTGCTGGGCCACACACAAAACTGGCCTTAGACGGAATACTGCCTCAAACGTACAGTTAATTATTCACTCCTCCCTGACAAACAGAAAATCATGCAACAGTGATTCTCTGCTTAAGCCACCTTTAGACCAGTTAAAAACTATTTCTATCTCCTTGGAGAGACTGAGAGTGGCGAGATACCGTGAATCTAAGCTACTCTTCAACATTTGCTGCCCCCCTAAAATCGTGCAGCTCTAGGCACAAGTCTATGCCCGAACTCTAGGCACAAAATATGCCCGAGTGAGACACAGTCACTTCTTCAAAGAAAAAAGGTAATTATTGTAATTTTCTATTAAATTTGCACAAAGGTATAAATGTTTAATACTACTTTTCTTGGCCCAGATGCATTTATCATGACGTTTAAAACAAACACGTTAAAGGGCCATAATAATTTAAAAATGAGATGCTCTAGTTCGTTAGAGCGTTTAATTTAAAAGGACAGTAAAGTTACAATTAAACTTTCATGATTAAGATAGAGCATGCAATTTTAAACATCTTTCCAAATTACTTTTAGTATCTTATGTGCTTTGTTCTCTTGGTATCTTTTCGTTTAAAAGCATATCTAGGTAGTCTCAGGAGCAGCAATGCATTGCTAAGAGCTAGCTGCTGATTGATGGCTGAACATAAATGCCTCTTGTCATTGGCTTACCAAGTGTGTTCAGCTAGATCCCAGTAGTGTATTGTTTCTCTTTCAACAAAGGATACCAAGAAAATTATTCACATTTGATTATAGAAGTAATATAGAAAGTTTAAAAATGTATGATCTGTCTAAAAAAAAATAAAAAATAAAGATGGGTCTCGTCCCTTTAACATTTACACCCCAACTCTATTTGTTTAGCCCTGGTGTTAAACAAATAGTTAAAGGGACATGCCATACAACATTTTTCTTTAAATTTTTAATTTTAAACAATTTCACGTCTATTATCTAATTTACTTAAAGGGACTCTGGACCCAATTTTTTTATTCTTTCGTGATTCAGGAAGACCATGAAATTTTAAGCAACTTTCTAATTTACTCCTATTATCAATTTTTCTTCGTTCTCTTGCTATCTTTATTTAAAAGCAGGAATGTAAATCTTAGCCGCCAGCCCATTTTACGTTCAGCACCATGGATAGCTCTTGCTTATTGGAGGCTTACATTTACTCACCTATAAGCAAGCAGAACCCAGGTTATTAACCAAAAATGGTCCGGCTCCTATGTTTTACATTCTTGCTTTTTAAATAAAGATAGCAAGAGAACAAAGAAACATTTAAAATAGGAGTAAATTAGAAAGTTGCTTACAATTTCATGCTCTATCTGAATCGTGAAAGAAAAAAATTGGGTTCAGTGTTCCTTTAAAGGGATAGGAAAGGCAAAATTAAACTTGCATGCAATTTTAAGAGCATGTAATTTTAAGACACTTTTAAATTCATTTCTATTTTCAAATGTGCTTCATTCTCTTGGTAACCCTTGTTGAAAAAGAATATGCACATATCCTAAACTAGTGGGAGCTAGCTGCTGATTGGTGCCTGCACACATTTGTCTCTTGTGATTGGCTAACTAGATCTTCTCATCTAGCTGCCAGTAGTGCAATACTGTTCTTTCAGCAAAGGATAACAAGGGAATGAAGCAAATTTGATAATAGAAGTAAATTGCAAAGATGTTTAAAATGGTATGTTCTTGCCAAATTATGTAAGAAATGTTTGGGGTTTCCTGCCCCTTTAATTCTCTTGGTATCCTTAATTGAAAAGCATACCTAGCTATGCACAGGAGCAGCAATGCATTATTGGTACATAGTTGCTGACTGGTGGCTGCATATAAATGTCTCTTTTCATTGGTTCACCAGATGTGTTCAGCTAGCTCCCAGTAAAGCACTACTGGTCCTTCAACAAAGGATACCAAAAGAAAGAAGAACATTTGATAATAGAAGTAAATTAGAATGCTGTTTAAAATCACGTGTCTAATGAATATAAAATATTGGGTTTCATGACCCTTTAAAGTAAAGTTCAGGAGCCGCAGAGCAAAATTAGAGCATGTCATTTAAAAAAAAAAAAAAAAAAAATATTTTGGCCCTTTAAAGGGATACTATACACCTTTAGATTTTTATATAAATTGTTCTTTTTTGCATAATGAAACAACTTTGAAAAATATGTTCATTTTTTATTTTGTTCCTATTTCATGTAATGTATCGCTGAAAATTGACCAATATCTAATTCTCACAACTTGAAATTGCACCTGCTGTCTTCTCAAGACAAACTCTGCGACATACTGTGTCTGTCCCTTAATGTCTTTAACCCTTCAATGCCCTGCACATGTGTTTAACATTGGAATAAAGTTCTGATGTAAAAACTTGCTGCAAAAATGAAATCACACGATCGTCAAGGTGATCACGTTATTTCAAGGTCGAGATTGGATCATAAGAGACAACCTATGTTGCTAGGCAAGCGCCCAGGCCGATCTTGAGTTTGTCAAAAGGGGGAGGCTGGCTGTTAGGACGACATGGAATGTCCTAATGACATGAAGGAGTTAACTGATAAATGCAAAAATAATCTACTTTAAACTAACATTATAACTGTGGTTAACCTTGTTGTCTGTGGACTAAAGCCCAGATTGGCTCCTACAAATAAGGCAAATAGCAGGTGGAGTTTGGCTATTGAAAAATAATTGCAGTAAAAAAGGATGTTAATTTGTTTTTAAATGTTTAGACTTAGCTGCTATGTTATTCTATAGCAACACAACAGAAATATATTGTAATTACAAGGTGTTTACTGTCCCTTTATAGGTCTTAGTGTCTCAATAAATACTATTTAAAAAAATGATTATCACAAATGTTTATTTATTAATAGAACATATTTAGATTTTTTGGGCAGACTTCTTGGGCCTATGATTCGTAACTTTTTAACGCCGTTATGACGTTCTATTCCGTCCTAACCGCGCCGGGCTTTAGCTGGCAGTGACCAATGGTGCAGTTTATTATATACTGCTTCTAAGCGGTAAAAATAATACTTTTGTTTCTGTAATTCACCTGATACTTTAAAACATGAGTGGATATATTATACCAGATATTGTTGCTGGCTGATAAACATAAAGATCGCCAGGTACTTATAAGCCAATAAAATCACAGTAGTCATCATAGTACCAAGAATAACCACAGGGGCATTTAGAAAGACAAACTCAGTGTCAATGATATAAACTGAATTGCCATGGTGGACTGTCACTATAAGCACTATATCTATATATACATATACAGCTAATGTGTCAAGAACTAAACCCATAACTAAGCCATTCAGCCAAGTACTTGTACTAGTTCAAACTAAAGATACGTTAATACTAGGTCCCGGTGTGGCCAATATAATATAGAGACTTTTGAATATCTAACATAGTATTAATTACTAAATGGTCAACCACCTAAACAATACATCTGTAATAGAGTAATTCCTTAAATATCTTACACCAAGATTGCTGTAGGGTTACAACAATTTCCAGTACAGTAATAATAACCTGGCTATCCAAAATAGGATTCCAAAGCACAAACTATCTAAGAGCAATGAATGGGTGTGTAGATATTTAAAGTCGCATAACGTATTACCACTTTAGTGCTTAGCAGCTCTGCCATTATTTGAATGGCTGTATAATCGATTGTCTGAACACCACAATATACAATTATCTGTTTGTACCAAGCACCTAGATAACTTGGGAATCTTATTGCCAAGCTTTTTTTCTCCTCCAAGCCATACCACAATCTAGTAAGGGAGACCCATATTTTAGGTCTCTTTGTTTACCCCACATCATATCGACCTAATTTACAAAACAAAACTGGCTACCTGGTGTGTTAGTATCCAGGATAGCACCTTTCAATCAGCCCTAATCCTTTCTAGTTGTCTTTAAATGTATCCCCTTTTTAAATATAATCAATAAAGTTTATTAATAATTTTTATATTGTTTTTGTTGACGTATACCTACCTATCATTATTACACAATTTTTGTGTAGGATTTGAGTGCTAAGGTGTATTATTTCCGTGCAACTATCTCGTAGTTGCTTGTGTTGAAGTTTAGTTTAATTCATCAGTTGTAATGTAGATACGCTATAACTTACGTTTTTAAGTAGTACTGAAATTCAAATACCCCGCGCTCTGGCCGTACACTTAAAAGAAAAAAAATATTAATTTTGTGAGCTGACGGTTTGAAGTGTTCTCCAATCAATGCTCTAGCTACAAAAAAAAATTGTGTGAGTGCCGTATGGCTAGAGTGTCGATTGGAGAACAGTTCAAACTGTTTACTCACAAAAAAAAATACTTTTGAAGTGGGCGGCCAGAGCACGGGATGATTGAATTTCAATGCTACATTAAAAAGTTATAGCGTATCCTTATTAGAATAGATTAATTTAAGCCCATCTAAAATATTGCTAACATTCCGGATCTGTTTTTTTACAAAGGGGAAAGTGTACCATCAATTTAATGCGCTCTATGAAATATTCTTTCAAATTTGTCAGCTCTGAAATATATGCTGCATATGATTATGACACAAACCTACAACAAGGAAGTTGGTTTCTTATTCAATTTTTTTTGTCAGACTGATTTAAATTGACTTTAAAATAAAAATATCGGTTTTATTTAAATAACAATATGATTCCTATAATGTCGTTACACAGAGGTGAATTCCCTTTATACAACAATTGGATATAAAAACTGGGGAAAAAGGGCATACGTTGGCACCAATACAAATATTAAAATTTTGAATAAGTAACTGATATTTTCAAAGGGTTAATGACCATTGGGCCACTGATTTTACTGTTAATATATGTAGGGTAGATCCCCCTCCATGACATGCAATTGTTTTGCGCCTGGCCCAATGGTGTTTTGGGCACAGAAATTGATGCCAACCCTGGCATAGGTGCTGTAATTCTCATTTTTGAATAAGTAACTGATATTTTCAAAGGGTTAATAACCATTGGGCCACTGATTTCAATATTAATATATACAGGGTAGATCCCCCTTCATGACATGCAATTGTTTTTAGCCTGGTACAATGGTGTTTTGGGAACAGAAATTGATGCCAACCCTGGCATAGGTGCTGTAATTCTCATTTTTTAATAAGTAACTGATATTTTCAAAGGGTTAATAACAATTGGGCTACTGATTTCACTATGAATATACACAGCGTAGATCCCCCTCCATGACATGCAATTGTTTTGCGCCTGGCCCAATGGTGTTTTGGGCACAGAAATTGATGCCAACCCTGGCATAGGTGCTGTAATTCTCATTTTTGAATAAGTAACTGATATTTTAAAAGGGTTAATAACCATTGGGCCACTGATTTCACTATGAATATAAACAGGGTAGACCCCCCTTCATGACATGCAATTATTTTTAGCCTGGCCCAATGGTGTTTTGGGCAAAGAATTTGATGCCAACCCTGGCATAGGTGCTGTAATTCTCATTTTTGAATAAGTGATATTTTCAAAGGGTTAATGACCATTGAGTCACTGCTTTCACTATGAATATATACAGGGTAGACCCCCCTCCATGACATGCAATTGTTTTTAGCCTGGTCCAATGATGTTTTGGGCACAGAAATTGATGCCAACACTATCATAGGTGCTCTAATTCTCATTTTTTAATAAGTAACTGACATTTTCAAAGGTTTAATGACCATTGGGCCACTGATTTTACTGTTAATATATGTAGGGTAGATACCCCTCTATGACATGCAATTGTTTTTAGCCTTGCCCAATGGTGTTTATGGCACAGAAATTGATGCCAACCTTGGCATAGGTGCTCTAATTCCCATTTTTTAATAAGTAACTGATATTTTCAAAGGGTTAATAACCATTGGGCCACTGATTTCACTATGAATATATATACAGGGTAGATCCCCCTCCATGACATGCAATTGTTTTTAGCCTGGCCCAATTATGTTTTGGGCACAGAAATTGATGCCAACACTATCATAGGTGCTCTAATTCCAATTTTTGAATAAGTAACTGATATTTTCAAAGGGTTAATGACCATTGGGCCACTGATTTCACTATGAATATATACAGGGTAGATCCCTCACCATGATATGAAATTGTTTTTAGCCTGGCCCAATGGTGTTTTGGGCACAGAAATTGATGCTAACCCTGGCATAGGTACTGTAATTCTCATTTTTGAATAAGTAACTGATATTTTCAAAGGGATAATGACCATTGGGCCACTGATTTTACTGTTAATATATGTAGGGTAGATCCCCCTCCATGACATGCAATTGTTTTTAGCCTGGCCCAATGGTGTTTTGGGCACAGAAATTGATGCCTGGCATAGGTACTGTAATTCTCATTTTTGAATAAGTAACTGATATTTTAAAAGGGTTAATAACCATTGGGCCACTGATTTCACTATGAGTATACACAGGGTAGATACCCCTCCATGACATGCAATTGTTTTGCGCCTGGCCCAATGGTGTTTTGGGCACAGAAATTTATGCCAACCCTGGCATAGGTGCTGTAATTCTCATTTTTGAATAAGTAACTGATATTTTCAAATGTTTAATAACCATTGGACCAATGATTTCACTATGAATATATACAGGGTAGACCCCCCTTCATGACATGCAATTGTTTTTAGCCTGGCCTAATGGAGTTTTTGGGACAAAAATTGATGTCAACACTGGGATAGCTGCTGTAATTACCATTTTTGAATAAGTTACTGATATTTTCAAAGGGTTAATAACCATTGGGCCACTGATTTTACTATGAATATATGTATGGCAGATCCTTCTACAGACATGAAATAGTTTTTAGCCTGGCCCAATGGTCATTAACACTTTGAAAATATCAGTTACTTATTCAAAATGGGAATTGCAGCACCTATGCCAGGGTTGGCATCAATTGCTGTACCCAAAACCCTATTGGGCCAGGCTGAAAAAAATTTCATTTCAAGGAGGGGGATCTACCCTACATATATTAACAGT
This sequence comes from Bombina bombina, assembly GCF_027579735.1. Taxonomy (NCBI): domain Eukaryota; kingdom Metazoa; phylum Chordata; class Amphibia; order Anura; family Bombinatoridae; genus Bombina; species Bombina bombina. The sequence goes on along the minus strand of NC_069508.1, from coordinate 95,055,798 downwards.
AAAATCAGTGGCCCAGTGGTCATTAACCCTTTGAAAATAGCAGTTACTTATTAAAAAAATGAGAATTACAGCATTTATGCCAGGAAAGCATTCTTTTCTGTGCCCAAAACACCATTAGGCCCGGCTAAAATCAATTGTATGTCATGGAGAAGGACCTACCCTGTATATATTCATAGTGAAATCAGTGGCCCAATGGTCATTAACACTTTGAAAATATCAGTTACTTATTAAAAAAAAAGGAATTACAGCACCTTTGCAGGGTTGGCATCAATTTCTGTGCCCAAAACACCACAGGGGGTGGGCAGAGTGCAGAGGTGATTCGTCATAAGAAGCGGTAGGCACGCGGCCTGGGGCTGTTCACTGACAGATTCAAAACAGAGTCAGAGAGGAGAATTTTCATAGTTTGTGTGCCTAAACCTTTTCTTTTGTGATTTATTTTTAGAGTGCACTGTTTATCTTTCATTTGATGTTCTGCTGAGCCAGGGAGCAGCTCTAGACATGAGCTTTATAATTAATGTAGTGCAGTTTACATATTTTGTATATGTGTGTGTCTGAGTTTTTGTGTGTCTGTGCCTGAGTTTTTGTGTGTCTGTGCCTGAGTGTTTTTGTGTGTGTTTGTGTGTGTCTGAGTGTTTTTGTGTGGGTGTTTTTGTGTGTGTGTCTGAGTGTGTTTCCCACTGTTTGTGTGTGCATCTGAGTGTGTTTATAAGTGTGTCTGAGTGTTTGTATGTGTGTGTGCCTGTGTTTTTGTGTTTGTGTGTGTCCATCCGCTTTCTGGGGGGTGGGTGACACCATAACTTACCGCACCGGGTGACACCAACCCTATTGACACTGCTTGTCGTCACAAACCTTGATATCTAGACTCAGAAAAAAACATATAAATCCCTAAGGGACAGGCATGAGTGCACTGCAGAGAAGATAAATATATTTACTAACTTCAACTTATGGATGCAGATGAGCACTGAAAGTTATAGGTAGTCAAAATGAAACTGTCATGATTCAGATAGAGCATGCAATGTTATGCAACTTTCTAATTGATTCCTATTATCATGTTTTCTTCATTCTCTTTGGTATTTTTATTTGAAAAAGCAAGAATGTAAACTTAGGAGCTGGCCATTTTAGGTTCAGCACCTGGGTAGCACTTGCTGAGTTAGGGTTAAATGTAGCCACCAATCAACAAGTGCTACATACATTGATAAAAAGTGATGAGTAAATTAGAAAGTTGCTTAAAATTGAATGTTCTATCTGAATCATGAAAGTTTAATTTTGACTAGACTATAACTTTCAGTGCTTATCTGCATCCATAAGACATGAGTATAGGCACACTATCCCTCCCAGCTTTTATTTCATATGAGAAAGTTATAAAATTAGTAAAACTATGTAAATAAAGCTACAGATTTAGTCATAATGATGGTGACCTGTCTAATATAATTACTGCTACCCCAGCTAAAGAGTAATGGGTTTGTAATACAAAATCATGACTAGCTCAGGGGCTACACCTTTAAATGAATTAGTGCAGGAGAGGAGCTGGGCAGACAGCAGTGCAGGTTATATGGTGGAGTGAGAGCAGCTCCTCCCCAGCTGATCTTTCCTTCCTGCCCTGGTGCCTGAGAGCAAGCTGCGTGTAACACAGGATCCTCTCCCTCTAATCTGTGTAAGTGACCAATGAGCAGGATTCAGTCTCCCCTCCCTGAATCACTGATCCCTTCATGGATATCTCTCTGAAGTGCGTTGGCAAAGGGACTGCCCCTGCAAGGTAGGTCTGTAAAGTATTCAAACTTCATTACTGAACTTCAAATCAGCCTAACATTGAAATAGAAGTCAAGTAGTGTTGTATATTTGTTATGTATGAGGGTAATAATGTGACTCTGAGACTAAAGCTATCCTTGTAATGTGTCACTAAAAATTACTTTGTAGCACAAGGAATAAATGTTTTCTTACTAAGCTACCTGTGTTGCTAATGGCAATTGTGCCTTCATTTTTTGTCTCATAAAATCAATAAAAGCATTTTATATAAATTAAACATTAATAAGCTAATATTGCATTATTATTTTTTTTTTAGAAATAAATGTTCATGTTTGTTTCTGGTAATGGAGAATAAGCTAAGAAGGAAACACATAGCAAATTGGAACCAGTAGTGTATACACTTTCTATGTAAATTGAATTTTTTTTTTAGGGAAGACATAAAAACAAAACTGAGAGGGGGGTGTGTTCTTCATTAGTCTGGTGACTTGGGTTTTGTTGGGTAATTAAGGTCATTTTTCAATAAATGAAATTGTATTTATTGAAATAGTCTTGAAAATCCACCCCCCTTTTTTTTGTAGACCTAAAATTCTTAATTGTTGTGGCACTACTGAAAATGTACCAGTTTTATGTAATTCAGCTGTCTCTTTTTATCTAATTGTGAGAGGCTCAAACAAAAGGGCTTTCCCTGGTTTTTAGTGTTACTTAAAGGGACATTTCATTTAAAAAGAAAATGTTAAATGTTGCTTTTGTCTGTGCTGAATAAACCTTTCTTTTTGGCCTTATCAGCTAATAAGCAAAAGCTCCCAGTAAACAATCAGGGACTTCCCCCTTTTTAAATTTTTCTTCACTTCAGATTTACAGTATACAGATTTTACTTAAACGTTTAAAATGATACATGTTTAATATACTGCACTTTCATACATGTTTATTTATATGTTTGCTCCCTTATTTGCTATTTTCCCATGTTTGCTGGAAGAAAATACTGACCAGACTGTTTTTCTTAAAGAGCCATTGTCATATAACTACTGGATATATAATAATCTCTCTAAGAGCATTTTAGCTTTTTTTTTGTTTTTTAAACATTTTATTGGTGTATGTGAGGTTTTGGGTATCAGTAATTCTCAGTTGATGGAGGATTCTTACCAACATGTGTTTCTTTTAAAGGAACATTAAAAAATAATAAATCACTCTGCCATGTACTTTTTATTTATTTATTTTGCCCCCTTTTCCTGTTATGCTGTTCTAAATGTGTGAGCTTTTCAGGTTCTATTAGAAATGGAAATGCAGAACACGGTTATATTCCACACAGCCATTGGCTGCACACTCTAGTGACCTGTTTTATAACTGTTCTTAATTAGCCACAGCAGAGAAGGTAACCTAAGTTACAACATGGCAGCTCCCATTGTTTTATGTCGAAATATTTAAACAGCTAATGAAAATTTAAAAAAATATATCTATTTGTTATTCTCAGACAAATATTTTTTGAATGCAATATTCTATCCAGCATTTATTAAGTGTTTAATGTTCCTTTTAATGCTGCTTGGTCACTAATGTTGGCATTGTCCTAAAGTAATACGATCCTCAAAATAAACTAACATTTTAATCAACATGACAAAGGAAATTTGTTGATTTGAATGAATTAACAGTATACTGTATATAGTGTTCTCCCTATAACCTAGTTAATAGGCAAATATTAAAGTCACATTGTACACTAGATTTTTCTTTGCATAAATGTTTTGTAGATGATCCATTTATTTAGCCCATACAGGTTGTGGTGTGTGTGTGGTTTTTTTATGTATAGTTTTGCTCTGATTTTCAGACTCCTAACCAAGCCCCAAAGTTTTAGAATACTGACGTATACCTACTCCAGCTTGCTTCTGTTTGTGTAAAGGGTCTTTTCATATGCAGAGGGAGGGGGAGTATCTATTTCCCACTTGCAGTGGGTATTCCAGTAACCTTTTAAACAGAGCTAAACTGGGAGATTCTAAGTAAGTTTTTAAACGGTTTTATACTGGATTTTTATATCAGTATCTGTGCATATTATTCTTTATAGTATTGTCTATTACATGTAGTTATATGAAAATTGGTGTATACTGTCCCTTTAAAGTAGTAGTTTAACAAATGCTAGGATTTACCATCACTAAAAATGTTATTATTTTATTAACCCTTTCCTGCCAGAACTAATTTGTAAGCAATTTAAAATCACGTGATTATTCATGATTTCAATGATGGGTGAGGGGGGAGTTCCTATGATGCTAGGCACGCACTCCAGTACGCGATCCCATTTACCAATCCGCTATGGCTTCAGAACAGCCAAACGGCTATGTCGTTCCATGCCGTCCTAACGGCGCTAAAGCCCAGTGCAATTAGGTCGGCATGGAAGATCCTAATGGCGGGAAGGGGCTTAAAAAGGGTGCTTAACTCACCCTGTCTCTCTTACCAATGAGGTGACTTTTCCACCTCTAAACCAATAACGGTTTGTGTCATCTGACAGTGTTCTGTATGCTAGCATAGCTATTGGTTTAGAGGTGGAAACGTCACCTCATTGGTCGAGGAGAGCTGTGCCGTGGGCGGCTGGAGGCTCTGACTTTAGAGCTGCCGCAGCACTGACAGGATGAGTTTAGCACCCATTTTTAAAATGATTACTTAAAGGGCCACTGTAAGTAAATATTTTCTATGCCTGTTACTAACTAACTACCCCAAATACGCTTTTTATCAATAGCATTTCATTAACATATCTTTACCGTATATCAGAAATCTTGTTTGCAAATTTAATTGTTTTCCCAACCCACTCCGTGGGTATCCTTTGCTCTGTACCAATCCGTTCAAAATACTTAAACCAATAACTTTGTGTTTAAAGCGCCATTTTGAAACCTAGGTATTGTAAACATGCAGTGCTGAAAATAGTGGGCAGGATAACGTGACATCATCGGCGAATAAAAGATATAACTTTTAGAACGTTATGAAACTTCGTTTTGGAGAAAATATAGGTTAGTAGGTTTTAATTAATGTTTATTAACTTTAATATGTTAGTTGTTTAGCTTAAAAATTAAAACAGAAAGTAATCCTTTAAACTCACGATAATTTTTAGTGATGGTAAATCCTAGCGTTTGTTAAAGGGACAGTCTACACCAGAATTTTTATTGTTTATAAAGATAGATAATCCCTTTATTACCCATTCCCTAGTTTTGCACAACCAACACAGTTATATAAATACACTTTTTTTACCTCTGTGATTACCTTGTATCTAAGCCTCTGCAAACTGCCCCCTAATTTCAGTTCTTTTGACAGACATCCATTTTAGCCAATCGTAGCTGGTTTACCTGAACTCCACGTGCATGAGCACAGTGATATCTATATGACACACATGAACTAACACCCTCTAGTGGTGAAAAACTGTCAAAATGCCCTGAGAGAAGAGGCGGCCTTCAAGGGCTTAGAAATTAGCATATGAACCCCCTAGGTTTAGCTTTCAACTAAGAATACCAAGAGAACAAATCAAAATTGGTGATAAAAGAAAATTGGAAAATTGTTTAAAATTACATTCTCTATCTGAATCATGAACATCCTAACATTTTGGACTAGACTGTCCCTTTAACTAAAGGGATCGTAAAGTCCAAATTAAACTTTCATGATTCAGATAGGGCATGTCATTTTAAACAACTTTCTAATTTACTTTTATCATCAAATTTGCTTTGTTCTCTTGTTGTTCTTAGTTGAAAGCTAAACATAGGTTGGCCCATATGCTAATTTCTAAGCCCTTAAAAGCCCATGATACCCACATTTTTTCTTTCATGATTTAGAAAGAGAATGCATTTTTAAACATCTTTCTTATTTACTTCTATTATCTAATTTGTTTTATTCTCTTGATATTCTTTGCTGAAAGCATATCTAGATATGCTCAGTAGCTGCTGATTGGTTGCTGCACATAGAAGTCTCATGTGATTGGCTCACCCATGTGCATTGCTTTTTCTTCAAATAAGGATATCTCAAAAATGAAGCAAAATAAATAATAGAAGTAAATTGTAATGTTGTTTAAATTTGTATTCTCTATCTGAATCATGAAAGAAATATTTTGTTTAGTGGCCCTTTAAGGCTGCCTCTGCATTTGACAGTTTTTTTATAGCTAGAGGGTGTAAGTTCATGTGTTTCATATAGATAACACTGTGCTCATGCACGTGAAGTTATTTAAGAGTCAGCACTAATTGCCTGAAATGGAAGTCTGTCAAAAGATCTGAGATAAGGAGGCAGTCAGCAGAAGTTTAGAAGGTAATTACAGAGGTAAAAAGTATATTAATTTAACAGTGTTGGTTATGCAAAACTGGGAAATGGTAAATAAAGGGATTATCTATATTTTTAAACAATAACATTTTTGGTGTTTACTATCCCTTAAAAGAATACTGAACCTAATTTTTGTTCTTTCGTGATTCAGATAGAGCGTGCAATTTTAAGCAACTTTCTAATTTACTCCTATTTTTTTTTCGTTCTCTTGCTATCTTTATTTGAAAAAGAAAGTCCAGAACCCTGGACAGCACTTGTTTATTGGTGGATGAGTGTATCCACCAATCAGCAAGAACAACCCAGGTTGTTCACCAAAAATGGTCCGGCATCTAAACTTACATTCTTGCTTTTCAAATAAAGATTCCAAGAGAATGAAGAACATTTGCTAATAGGAGTAAATTAGAAAGTTGCTTAAAATTGCATGCTCTATCTGAATCACAAAAGAAAAAAAGTTCAGTGTCCCTTTAAGCTAAAAATTAGACAATATTAAATGGGTTTTTTTTTATTTATTTTTTTTGTTTTTTTTTTATGCTTTGTTGCACAAATTATCATTAAATCAATTTATGTTAAACTATGCAGTGTATGCCTCGGATAGCTTAATTAACATTTTTTGATAGCGGAAAATGTTATCAAACATTGCAAATGATTTTTGTTCCCATCCAGCAACTTCATAATGCCACCCGCTGGCAAATTTTCTGTGGACTACAGTTATACTATTCACATTTACATCTGGTAAAGTGTTTTTATTATATATATATTTTTTTTATTTAAGTAATCAGTTGCTGATATATAGTGGCGAGACAGATATGACCATGATCTAATGAAATAGTGCACTATTTTTTAAAACTAATAGTGTTCACAGAAAGTGCACTATTATAATATTTTCTGCCATTATAAATGTTACTTAAAGTTATGGTAAATCCTAGCGTTTTTTAAATACTAGGCCTCACCAGTGCTACAAATAAAGGAGACTTTGTCATGAAGTATAAAATACTTAATGCTGAAAGTTCCTTTATTTGCCTGCAGCGTATGCCATGCTGAGCGCCTCAGGCCTCCCACAACAGAACGCTGTTTTTTCAATGAGGTGATATTTCCACCTCTTAGCCAATAGCTGTGCGGACCAGTTGGCATTATGCGTATAGCTAGCACTTTATTGGCTAAGATCACTTCATTGACAAAATAGCATTCTGCAGTGGGTGCTCTGAGGCGCTCAGTGCGGCATACGCTGCAGGCAAATAAAGTAACTTTCATGATGATATTATTATTATTATTATTATTATTATTATTATTATTATTATCTAGTATTTATATAGCGCTTTTCTCCAAGTGAGACTCAAAGAGCTTTTTACGGGCTCTCTTGGAATTGACCAAATCGGCAGCTGAATAGTAATTTATTTATTTATTATTATTATTATCCCCCTTTTTTATTTGTTACACTAGTAAATCCAAGCGACTATAGGCACATGCCTATTCTGCCTTATTAAAAATCCGGCCCTGGATGCTATATAACTTGGGAATAAGAAGTGTGGCATTTCACAATACCTGTACTGGTCATAATTTAAAAAAATGCTGGATAATTGGTGATCCTGCCTCAATTATTGTTTGGTACCTAAACATAAAGCATTTTGTATTAAAGGTATATGAAACCCTAACACTTTCTTTTGTGATTTCAGACAGAGCATACAATTTTTTTAAAAATCTCCAATTTACTTTTATTATCAAATTTGCTTTGTTCCCATAGCTAGACATCTGGAGCATTATATGACGGGAAATAGTGCTCTTGCAAATGGATAACATTCTTGCAAAACTGCTGCCATCTAGTGCTCTTGCAAATGGATAACATTCTTGCAAAACTGCTGCCATCTAGTGCTCTTGCAAATGGATAACATTCTTGCAAAACTGCTGCCATCTAGTGCTCTTGCAAATGGATAACATTCTTGCAAAACTGCTGCCATCTAGTGCTCTTGCAAATGGATAACATTCTTGTACAACTGCTGCCATCTAGTGCTCTGCAAATGGATAACATTCTTGCAAAACTGCTGCCATCCAGTGCTCTTGCAAATGGATAACATTCTTGCAAAACTGCTGCCATCTAGTGCTCTTGCAAATGGATAACATTCTTGCAAAACTGCTGCCATCTAGTGCTCTGCAAATGGATAACATTCTTGTACAACTGCTGCCATCTAGTGCTCTTGCAAATGGATAACATTCTTGTACAACTGCTGCCATCTAGTGCTCTTGCAAATGGATAACATTCTTGCAAAACTGCTGCCATCTAGTGCTCTTGCAAATGGATAACATTCTTGTACAACTGCTGCCATCTAGTACTCTTGCAAATGGATAACATTCTCGTACAACTGCTGCCATCTAGTGCTCTTGCAAATGGATAACATTCTTGCAAAACTGCTGCCATCTAGTGCTCTTGCAAATGGATAACATTCTTGTACAACTGCTGCCATCTAGTACTCTTGCAAATGGATAACATTCTTGTACAACTGCTGCCATCTAGTGCTCTGCAAATGGATAACATTCATGCAAAACTGCTGCCATCTAGTGCGCTTGCAAATGGATAACATTCTTGTACAACTGCTGCCATCTAGTGCTCTGCAAATGGATAACATTCTTGCAAAACTGCCATCTAGTGCTCTTGCAAATGGATAACATTCTTGTAAAACTGCTGCCATCTAGTGCTCTTGCAAATGGATAACATTCTTGTAAAACTGCTGCCATCTAGTGCTCTTGCAAATGGATAACATTCTTGTAAAACTGCTGCCATCTAGTGCTCTTGCAAATGGATAACATTCTTGTAAAACTGCCATCTAGTGCTCTTGCAAATGGATAACATTCTTGTAAAACTGCTGCCATCTAGTGCTCTGCAAATGGATAACATTCTTGTAAAACTGCTGCCATCTAGTGCTGTAGATGCACTCACACTCCTGAGCTTTATCCCCTGCTTTTTAACAAAATACCAAAGAGAACAAAGAAAAATGAAATAAGTTTTGAGTGTCATACCTTTTTTTTTTTTTTTTTTTTTTTTTAAACTAGGGTGCTGCAGAACAAGACAAGGAAATCTAGCTTCCCAATCACTGCTTTTCACACTTTGAGAAACTGCAATTTATAATTTTTTGCGATGAAAGGTTGTGTATAAAATTTGCCAAAAATATTCTCTATCTTTTGTAAGCCATTTCTGATTTAAATATAAAATAAATGTTCCTAGGGATAGAGCACCATACATTGGGTTGTGATGTGAGTGTACTTAGATGGGGGTATATATTGTACTTGGGTGGATCCTTTTTTTTTATTCTCCCCTTAAGTATTAAAGGGACAGTCAACACCAAAAATGTTATTGTTTAAAAAGATCTTGACTGCCCATTCCCCAGCTTTGCACAACCAACATTGTTATAGTATTATACTTTATAACCTTTTAACCCTCTAAATTTCTGCCTGTTTCTAAGCCTAACGACCGCCTCTATCACATGCTTTTTTTTTTTTTTTTTTTTGTATTGGCTTTTCACAACAGGGGAGTACTAGTTCATGTGAGCCATATAGATAACCTATTTCTCACACCTGTGGGTTGTGCACAACACAGCACTAATTGGCTTAAATGCAAGTCAATAAATAAATAGTCATGTGAACAGGGGACTGTCAGAAGATGCTTAGATACAAGATAATCACAGAGGTAAAAAATATATTAATATACCCATGTTTTCTGTGCAAAACTGGGGAATGGGTAATAAAGGGATTATCTATCTTTTTAAACAGCAAAAATTCTGGTGTTGACGGTCCCTTTTTAAGGTCAGACTATTGTCACTTTCGTACCATCTCTGCATATTATGTTTTGATTTTAGTTTTGTTACAGCATTTTGAGGTTGGAGGACAGAGGGCTCATTGCTTAGGGGTAGATTAGCTGGTCTGATGAGACTTCACAGCTTGCTATTAAAAAGGTAACAAATAACCAGGTAGTTTTCCTCTAACCCTAGATCATCGCAGTGCCTGGGTGTACTTGCCTTGTGACTTAAAGGGACAGTCAAGTCCAAAAAACTTTCATGATTTAAATAGGGAATGTAATTTTAAACAACTTTCCAATTTATTTTTAGCACACATTTTGCTTTGTTCTCTTGGTATTCTTAGTTGACGGCTAAACCTAGGAAGTTCATATGCTAATTTTTTTTTTTTTAGACCTTGAAGACTGCCTCTAATCTGAATGCATTTTGACCACTAGAGGGCATTAGTTAATGTGTTTCATATAGATAACATTGAGCTCATGCATGTGAAGTTACCCTGGAGATAGCACTGATTGACTAAAATGCAAGTATGTCAAAAGAACTGAAATAAGGTGGCAGTTTGCAGAGACATAGATGCAAGGTAATCAGAGGTGAAAAGTGTATTTCTATAATAGTGTTATGCAAAACTGGGGAATGGGTAATAAAGGGATTATCTTTCTTTTTAAACAACAAAATTCTGGTGTAGACAGTCCCTTTAAAATTTGTATACTCTTATCTAATTTGCTTTATTTTCTTGGTATCCTTTAAGGAAACAGCAATGCACATGCATGAGCCAATAACATAAGGCATATATGTGCAGCCATCAATCGGCAGCTCCTGAGCCCACCTAGGTATCCAAGAGAATGAAAACAAATTAGTTAAAGGGATAGTCTAGTCAAAATTAAACTTTCATGATTCAGATAGAACATGTATAGATTATAAATTATTAACTGTGATAATTGCAAACAGACTTAAGGAAGTACTTCACAAAATTATTCATCAAGATCAGTCTGGTTTCATGTGTAACAGATCCCCTACGAAAAATATTCGTAAAACATATATGTTAATAGAATATTTTTGGAACAAATTGCACAAGGAGAAACCAACGTACCAAGATCTTGCTATGGTTCTGGTCGACGCGGAGAAGGCATTTGACTCTATAATATGGGAACATCTATACACGGCTTTAGTAAAATTTGTTTTTTCAGGAAATCTGATTGAATTTATTAAAACTATATACAATTATCCAATTTCCTCTATACTGGTTAATAATAATCAAACACCTTTTTTTAAATTAGAGAAAGGAACACGACAGGGGTGCCCACTATCACCCCTTCTATTTAATGTGGCCATCGAACCATTAGCAATTTATCTCAGACAAGAATTAGAGGGGATAAAGATTGGGCCTCAGAAGTATGTGCTGTCCCTTTATGCCGACGATTTACTTTTATATTTCAAACAGACACACGGAAACATTCCGATAGCGTTTAGAGCACTAGAGCTATTTAGCAGTATCTCGGGCTACAAAGTGAACACTATTAAATCAGAGATCCTATGGATACACAAAAATAATGACAGTATGACGCAATATAACCTAAAAGAGGTGAAGAGTTTCAGATACTTAGGAATTATATTGCATAAAGACCCTAATTGCTGGTATCGACTTAACTTTACGCCTTTCTTTTGACGGATTAAAACTAAGCTGCAAAGATGGGCACTACTTCCAATTTCTTTGTCAGCTAAAGTTGTGATGATAAAAACCATCATGTTTCCCCAGATAATCTATGTTATGAATAATCTCCTGCTATTTATTAAGGCAAAAGATATTAAAACATTTAATCAATCATGTGTTAAGTTTCTTTGGAGTAAGTCGCGGTAGATGATTACTATTAAACAAACTATCTCAACAGAAGGAGCTTGGGGGCCTAGCTTTTCCAGACATTAAGTTATATAACATGGCCATCTTAGCACGATTGGCTCCAGTCTTCTGAGGTATTAACTAACATAACTCTAGAAGAGACTTTGATCTATCCTTTTTCATGTAAAGCAATTTTACATTGTATCTATTCACAACTCCCAGATAGTATCAAAAGGACCATTAGCCTATACAATGTGGTTAAAGCTTGGCAGATGTTATGCAAACATCTCAAAATTAATTTTTACACATCCCATTTTTTACCAATTAGAGGGAACCCGGAGTTTATATCTGGATGTAATTATAAGGTATTTAAAGAATGGGCTGATAAAGGGCTTACTAAGCTAATACAGCTTCTTGATGAGAGGTTTAATATAAGAACCTTTGAGAGCATTGCCAGTGAATTTGATCTTCCCAAGAAGAGTGTTTTTTTTTTTGCATACTTTCAGCTACGTCATTTTATAAATAAGAAATCTAAGTTAGGGAGCTGGTCGGAAGGTTTTGAAGAAATTGGAGATTATATAATCAAGGAAAGCATTCAATTTCACTGTTATATAAAATTTTACTGGCAAAGCAAGGACAACTAAACTTCGAACAATATATAAGATATTGGTCAAAACATTTCCCAGCAATCAATTGTGATTACATTAAGAAAGGTATTAAATGGTTGATCGAAGCTCCTCTCCGTTCCTCCTGGCATGAATCCTTCCTAAAATTACTTAATGCTTATATCTCGCCGAAAAGATTGGCATTATGGTCCCCGGAAAATACCGGAATGTGTTATAAATGTTCTATGCCTAAGGCAGACCTGATGAATTGTTTCTGGCTCTGCCCAAAAATAAGACAATTCTGGCAGAAGGTCAATTTTTGGTTAAGCAAATTTTGTACTGAATATTTAGCCCTGGAACCCAGAACTATTTTTTTTTCTAAATACAACAGCTCAGAATTATGATTTGATCAATACTATTATATTAATAGGTCGCAATCTAATATTAAGAAATTGGAAACAGACGAGACCACCATCCTTCAAGGTATTTTTAGAAGCGGTGAGACAACAGATTCTGTTTGAACAACATAATATCCCAAACATACATAATAAATCAATTCAGCGTTTTTTCAATAAATGGGTAAAAATTATACAGACATACCCGCTTTCTATACAATATATCCTCACTAAAGCGTTTCATAAAACAGACTATTTTGAAGGTTTGATATTAAGAGTTATTTCCAGTATCTTGGTTTTGAAAGATCTCATATATATATATATATATATATATATATATATATATATATATATATATTCCTTTTTTTTTTTTCCCCTTTATTTTTTTATATTAATAGAAATTGGACAGTATAAACAAAAGTTTCTATTTCTGTGGTAAACATCAGTGCAACGCAGTATTCTGCTTGCTCTTGTTTCATTGTTACAATTTTTACTCAATGTTTGGTGTTATAAAACATAATTCAGGGTACGGATGATGATGTACTCTGCATGGAGTATAATTTGAGAAAAATTTGTTTTATTTTATTTTGTTTATATGACTGTGCACCACGCAGGGTAAAGTTTTTTTCAATGTGAGCAAATGAGCTCTGCTATATGTGTAGATACTGACGAAAAATTAAATAAACTCATAAAAAAAAAAAAAGTCATTTTAAGGAACTTTCTAATTTACTCCTATTATCAAATTTTCTTTGTTCTCTTGGTATCTTTATTTGAAAAAGCAAGAATGTAAGCTTAGAAGCCAGCCCATTTTTGATTCAGCACCTGGGTAGCGCTTGCTGATTGGTGTCTAAATGTATCCACCAATGATAATAGGAGTAAATTAGAAAGTTGCTTAAAATTGCATGCTCTTTCTGAATCATGAAAGGTTTTAATTTTGGCCTAGACTATCTCTTTAACTAATTTGTTCAGTTCTGACTCCTAGGTAACGTAAGCTGGAAAGTTGTCTAAAATGACATGCTCCATCTGAATCCTAAAAGAAAAAAAAAAATAGGTTTCATATCCCTTTTTAAAGGGACATGAAACCCATATTTTTTTCTGTCATGATTTAGAAAGAACATGCCATTTTAAACAACTTTCTAATTTACTTCTATTATCTAATGTTTCATTCTCTTGATATCATTTTTGGGAAAGCATATCTAGATAGGCTTAGCAGCTGCACATAGATTGCTTGTATTATTGGCTCACCCATGTGCATTGCTATTTCTTCAACAAAGGATATCTGAAGAATTCAGTAAATTAGATAATAAAGGTAAATTGGAACATTTTTAAAATTGTACCCTCTATCTGAATTGTGAAAGGGAATTTTTGGGTTTAATGTCCCTTTAAATCCAGTGCAACTTGGTAAACATACCAACTCCAAACTGAAACATTATTGCAAGAAACTGTCACTGTGTCACAATAAGGAAATAATCCAAAGTGCAGTTTGTCATTTTTATTAGAATAGAAACCAGCTATTGTCACGTAGAAACAGACTGAGGAACAAATCTTAGTGTTTTTAAACAGACATTAAACACTAAATATATTTTATAAGCATATTATACAGGTTATTGCGCCACCTCCCTCTAGTCACGAGTGCTGCCATTTTGAAATATCTTTCCCTACATTCCAGTGTTGTCTTGTTCGCACACGTGCAGCAACACATCCTCAAATACCTCCAGTGTAAAAAAAACTCCTTTTTTTTTTTTTCTTTTATAATTACAATTTACTTTTATTATTAAATTTGCTTGTTCTCTTGTTGTTCTATGTTGAAGAGACATCTATATAGGTAACATGCACGTCTAGATCATTACATGACAGGAGGCAGTGCCCCCAGCTAATGTTCTTGTTAATGTATAACATTGTTGCAAAACTGCTGCCATATAGAACTGCAGGCACGTGCACACTCCTGAACTTGACCTTCCTGCTTTTCAGCAAAGGATAACAAGAAAACAAAGAAATTTTGATAATCTAAGTAAATTGGAAAGTTGTTGAATTTTGTATGTTCTATCTGAATCATGTCCCAACTCAGGGCTTGACAGATCATGGAGCAATAGCTCAAGCAAATAAATATGTCTATTGGCAGTCTCCAGTTGTTTTGAAAGCTAAGTAAGGGATGTCCTTTATTTATACTTTCGGGCTGGAGAACAGATTTTACTATGAATGAGCTGCTGCAAAGTAGTGTTTTAAAACCAAAAATAATATTAATACAGAGGTTTTTTTATTTTAACACTTATTTAAAATTATGCAACCTACAGCTGTCGGTTTTACAATAGTATGCTGGAACTGACTTGTGTCCTTTTAATTAAATTACTTAAAGGGATAGTGAAGTCCAAATTTAAACTTTCATGATTTAGATAGGGCAGGTAACTTTAAACAACTTTCTAATTTATTTTTATCATCAAATTTGCTTTGTTCTCTTGGTATTCTTAGTTGAAAGCTAAACCTAGGTAAGCTCATATGCTAATTTCTAAACCTTTGAAGACCTCCTCTTATCTGAATGCATTTGACAGCTTTTCACAGCTAGAGGGCGTTAGTTCATGTGTTTAATCTAAGTAACATTGTAATAACGCACATGGAGTTATTTAAGAGTCTGCACGAATTGCCTGAAATACAAGTCTGTCTAAAGATCTGAGATAAGGAGGCAGTCAATTACTGAGATAAATAGTATATTTCTATAACCGTGTTGGTTATGCAAAACTGGGGAATGGTAAATAGATTTATCTATCTTTTTAACCCTTTAAGGACACAGCTTTCAGTTTGCTCAATTGTTTTATGACGGAAAAATTCAGTCATATGTCCTTAAGAGGTTAAATAATAATATTTTTGGTGTTTACTATCCCTTTTAAAGGAACACTATTGTTCCATCTAAGTATTTTTCAAATGTAAAACAGAGCTTTATGTTATGAAAAATAGACATTCTGCTGCCATTGTCCCTTGACGGATACCCTTTGTAATTGCTGCAGGTTAAAAAAATAAATACATAAAAGCTACCAGGTTTAAAGGTACAGTCTTTTTGAAAATTATTTAAAAAGATAATCCCTTTTATTACCCATTCCCCAGTTTTGCATAACAAACACTGTCATATTAATACAGTTTTTCTCTGTGGTTACCTGTATCTAAGCCTTTGTAGACTGCCTCCTTATATCAGTTCTTTTTACAAACGTTCATTTTAGCCAATTAGTGCTGCTTCCTGCATAACTCCACAGAAGTGAGCACAATGTGATCTATATGGTACACATGAACTGGCACTGTCTGACTGTGAAAAGATGATACAATGCACTAAGATAAGAAACGGCCTGCAAGGGCTTAGATACAGGCAGATATTTAGAGGTTCTAAAATAACTTAATACGACAATGTTGGTTGCACAAAGCTGTAGAATGGGTAGCAAAGGCATTATCTATCTTTTTTTCAAACAATAAAGAAAAATCAAGCAGACTGTCCCTTTTAACTGTTTTTCTCTGTGTGTAATAAATGGAGAGTGGTAGAGTAATATAAAATGGGGAACCTTGGAAATCATTTAAATAACAGCTATAACTTATGTGGGGAAAGCTAGCGTGAACTTGGTTTTGTGTTATGATCAGTAACATTGTTGGAACTAACTACTTACTGTAAAGGGCCATGTTACCCTAATGTTGAAACACTTGAAAGTGATGCAGCATAGCTGTAAAAAGCTGACTAGAAAATATCACCTGAACATCTCTATGTAAAAAAAATAAAGATATTTTACCTCAAAATGTCTAAAGTATTCACACCTCATTGTAAAGGACTTTAAGCAGCAAATCAGTATGTCTGTCCTGGGACCTGCAAGGGAGCGAGCCTCATGCACACATCTTATTTCCCTATTCAGTGTAAGGAAGTTTACTTTGAAATCTCATGAGATCACAGTAAAAGAGTTCATGACCTCAGGACTGCTGATGCTGATTGACTGCTGCTCATTTTTATATATATATATATATATATATATATATATATATATATATATATATATATATATATATATACATACATACATACATACATACATACATACATACATACATACATACATACATACCTGCAGCCTGACAGCAGCTGAAGTATAACTTTTTTTACACAGCACTTACTCTGGTGAGCTGAGGAAGTTGCTTAAAATGTCATGCTTTGTCTTTTTTACAGAGATGCTCAGGTGATATTTTCCTGTCAGCTTTTTACAGTTATGCTGCATCACTTTCAAGTGATTTAACATATGAGTATTAAGTCCCTTTAATACAAAGCTTCAAGTGCGGTCTCTATCGACACAAGAAGGTCCGGTTAGGTTCAGTTAAAGGGATAAAAAGGTAAAAAATGAAACTGCATGGGTGCGTTTCAATGTGAAATAAAAAAAGCATTTTTGCATTATACTTTTATTAGCAAAAATGCTTCTATTAAAAGTTTTTACTGTTTTTCTGCAGCATACGCACATATCCTAATGAGGGCCTATGCACCAGTATTCAGCAGATATTATTTGCTAAGGAGCTGTAAAATAGTGAAGATTTTACTGACATAATGACCGTAACTAGCTGTGTCTACTAAGTCCTCCTGGCTGGCTGCTCTAATTATGGCAAGTGGTGAATGGAGCTTGAGCATTGAAAAAACAGTTGAAGCAAACAAGATAATTCTTTCAAAACCTTTTCCCTCAAAGTTTATACAGTAGCAAGACCGCAGAGAGAACCTTGCAATTACAGGTTGTTAACTCTGTTTTAGAAGTTCATGTTTGAAACACAAACATCAAAGTAATTAAATCTTTATTTGTTACATATTTTCTTTACTTGGCTTTACTATACATTGTCGCGTTCATTTACTGTGATCTAGTAATATATGTCACAACTTTGTAAGGCATGTGACGGTGAATCAGTAAAGGAAAAGCTAGTGTAAGACTCAGTTTGCAGAAGTTAATGACTTACGCATTAATTTTATGAAACTTAAAGGAACAGTCAAGTCTAAAAAAAAAAAACCTTTCATGATTCAAATAGGGCATGTCATTTTAAACAACTTTCCAATTTTACGTTTATCACCAATTTTGCTTTGTTCTCTTTGTATTCTTAGTTGAAAGCTCAACCTAGGAGGTTCATATGCTAATTTCTTAGACCTTGAAGGCCGCCTCTAATCTGAAAGCATTTTGACAGTTTTTCACCACTAGAGGACATTTAGTTCATGTGTTTTACATAGATAACATTGAGCTCATGCGTGTGAATTTACCATGGAGACAGCTCTGATTGGCTAAAATGCAAGTCTGTCAAATGAACTGAAATAAGGAGGCAGTCTGCAGAGGCTTAGATACAAGGTAATTACAGAGGTAAAATGTGTATTCATATAACTGTGTTGGTTTTGCAAAACTGGGGAATGGGTAATAAAGGGATTATCTATCTTTTTAAACAACAATTCTGGTGTTGACTGTCCCTTTTTAATAAATGTGTTTTATATAATTTGCAAACTTTTAAAATGGAATAAAAAAAAAAAAAGATTTTTTAAAATTTTTATTTGCTAACCTTCCCTTTTTTTGTGAAATATATTAAAGGGAAACTCAAGTCAAAATAAACTTTAAGGATTCAGAAAGAGCTGGCAGTTTTAAGACACTTTCAAATTTACTTCTGTTATCAAATTTTGCACAGTCTTTTTATATTCACAATTTCTGGGGAACAAGATCCTACTGAGGGTATACGTATACTAGTCTGTGATTAGCTCTGCCAAATGGTACTGGGGGCCAGAAAATGGGAGAAAAGATCATTTGTTAGAAAAAAATCTACTGCTTATTTGAAATTCAGAGTAAGTGATATTGCATTGTCTCTTTATGTTTATTATGTACTTATGTAATTAAAATAGGATATTCAATCCCCAGAGGATGCGCTGGTGCCTGGAGATTAGCTACAGTTCTTAGACGCCGAACTTGATGGCAGCACTCCCGAAAGTAATCCAGATGGATTCCTGGCTGTAAGGAAGGGAGAGAAGAGAGAGGCACCAAAACATAAAACAGTATCGTTGATCCGACCGAATACGGCTCACAAAACTTCCCCCCCCCCGTAGTTCAAAATACTCACAAGCAGAGCGGCACAGTTGGCGTGCCTCTAACAGCAGATCGGGACTATTCTGAGTCGCCCGACACACACACCTCGGCTGGTACACGTCACACAGAGACCTCCAATCAGCAGCGGATAATTCCGTTTGGCTCCAACTGGCAAGATACCGCTGTGAGTACTTATAAATGACAGCCAGCATAAACCACTGTGAGTGAACATTAAGAACAAGAAAGCTGCAAAATGTTTCAGAATCTTTGTCTATAGACAAAGATTCTGAAACATTTTGCAGCTTTCTTGTTCTTATAGACAAAAATATTCTGAAACATTTTGCAGCTTTCTTGTTCTTAATGTTCACTCACAGTGGTTTATGCTGGCTTTCATTTATAAGTACTCGCAGCGGTATCTTGCCAGTCGGAGCCAAACAGAATTATCCGCTGCTGATTGGAGGTCTCTGTGTTACGTGTACCAGCCGAGGTGTGTCTGTCGGGCGTCTCAGAATAGTCCCGATCTGCTGTTAGAGGCACGCCAACTGTGCCGCTCTGCTTGTGAGTATTTTGAACTATGGGGGGAAGTTTTGTGAGCCATATTCGGTCGGTTCGACGATACTGTTTTATGTTTTGGCGCCTCCTCTCTTCTCTCCCTTTGTTATGTAATTATATTATTAAAACTAAAATAAAAATCTGTGTGTATACTATTTTAAAGTGACACTAAACACAATTTTGTTTCTTTAATGATTGAGATAGAGCATGCAACTTTCTAATTTACTCCTATTATCAAATTTTCGTCGTTCTCAGGAATGTGATGCATAGGAGCCGGCCCATTTTTGGTTGAGAACCTGGGTTATGCTTGCTTATTGGTGGGTAAATGTCAGCCTCCAATAAGCAAGTGCTATCCATGGTGCTGAATCTAAAATGGTCTGGTTGCTAAGATTTACATTCATGATTTTCAAATAAAGATAGCAAGAGAGCTAAGAAAAATTGATAATAGGAGTAAATTAGAAAGTTGATTAAAATTGCATGCTTTATCTGAACCATGAAAGAAAAAAATTGGGTTCAGTGTCCCTTTAAGTAGACAACCCAAGGTATTGATCTAGGCCAATTTTGGTATATTTGATGCCACTATCTGGCCGCACAAATTATTTACAACTTCTCTAGGGTCCCGTTTGTTCAGAAACTGATGACATGCATGGCTTTGCAAATTTTGTTTTTGCCAATTAGCAGGCCACTAATTGCTGCTGTGCACCACACTTCTAAAATTCCTGGACGTAAAGTGGTTAATCATTTTTGCTTCTAAGATTATTTTTTGCTGTAGTGTAGATTACCCTCCCACCCCCTGATTCCTACCTGTTAAAGAGAGGTGCTCTGTTAAGAAGAAATTAAAGGATTACTTTCTTTTACATTTTTCCATACAAAATACAAACATATAATATTTCATTATCATATATTAAAACTTACTGACCTATATTTTCATAAAAACAAAGCATCAACACGTTTTATATTTCATAATTCTTATCCGGCAATGACGTCACCTTTTCCAGCCCACCATTTTCCGCATTATGTGTAGAAAATCACTAACCTATGAAATTGCGATCTTATGCATATCATTAACTGCATAATCCTTGCTAATAAGCGAGCACATAAATTCGGCTAAATCGCGCATGCGCATTTATAATGACTGAAGCCGAAGTTACCCGCATCTAGATTATTTGGATGCTTGTGCATTAGACAAAAAAAATCAATGCAATAGGTTATCCAGACTTTCTGCATACTATAGAAAGTATTGTTTCAAGCTCACTCGACTGCTGCTGTATAGATTCTCCTTGCCTTATTCAACTGCAGATGGTGACGTTTCATGTGACGCTGCGTTAACTCGCGCATGCGCAATACTTCAAAAACACGCCATCTTTCAACTGCAGTTGTCATCATGGATTTGGAATCCGTATGGCTGACATAGAAGTAGGTTTGGAAAAATTAATTATTTCAAAGATAAATATTTTCAAAAGGCTAAATATTTAATATAGTATATACATTAGAAAAAAATCGATTTATATGTATACTACGATGTAATTGTAATTTCATTTATGACTACAGTGTCCCTTTAAGTTTATTATGGATTGACTTTCTTTGAGAGCCGGGGATCATATAACCATATAAATCTCACTAGAGTATTTGTGTGTGTATATTCCTGATTGATGCTGGGTTTCCCATGCCTCTTTCCAGTGTAACCGAAATCTATCTGTTAACGCGGTGTGTTTCACACTAAGTTGCAGACTTATTGGTAAGTCCCCTATTTCATGGCAACTTGCCTAATAAGGAGGTGGCATTAATTCTTGTCACTTAAATAGTGTATTGTGCACTTTGGCCCCTTGATGACAGGCTGTATCATGCCATTATCAACAGTTTTCCAGCCATATTTCAGACATAAGGCTGAGAGGGGTGCGCTTCATGTGTGCTGATATGTATGACACTGACAAGCATTCTGTCCTAGTTTGGACCTTAGAACACCGAAACATGTTATTCAGCTGTGTTTGTGATACGGCTACTCCAGACATAGTTACTGGTCCTCTGGTTACTTATTTTAATATCATGCAGGCCCACCCATCATTTGGTGGAGTATGTCATTACTACAGACCACAAGGCCTTAACTTGATACAGTGGGGGGCGGAGACACTGATTCCTGCCATAAGCAGCGCTTTTCTTTTCTGCTCCAGAAACACTGTGCAACAGTCCTGTGGAAGAGCTGTAGCAACGCGGTTCGGCCGGACCAGAGGTGGTAAGATACTCTAAACAGGGCTTAAAGGGGGGACAGTTGTTTGGTGCATTGGGACCCAGCTACCTTGCTGTGAGGTTCACGATTGATATTACAATCTTTATTACACTCCACATATAATGGATGACCCTAGTCTAATGGAGAGTCTGGAGGAATCTTCCTCAGTAAATTCCATTGAAAAGAGTAAATGGATGCTTTGCAAAATCACTGTAAATCCTCCAGCACAATTATGTAATTGCTGCCTAACTTGTCCTGACGTTTTATTCAGGAGGCCCAAGCAGACAGACAGCAGAGGAGCTCCTGCAGGCCCTACTGTGGCTTCTTAGGCTTCGGCTGACATGGAGAGCCCTGTCAAATAGTCTATGGACACGGCTTCAGTTGCCCCAGAGGGCTGTGCAGAGATTGACCTGACCCTGTGTGGGCGTATCCTTTTACCCAATGACCTAACTGCTTGTATACAGGCTGCTGTGTCTGCTGCCAGAGCGCTAGCCAGGTATCAGGGAAGAGAGAGTGAAAGGTTAAGCATTGTTTTCCAGTACGTAGCCCAGGTGTGGTGGTGGAGGCCACGACCAACAGTTATGGGCAACCGTCTGAGGATGAACCCTTGGTTAGCTCTGTAGAAGAACTCCCTTCCATTCCGAAGGAGAGTCGGAAGTTGATTTTGAGGAGGGTGCAGCTAGGTTCAAAGTGGAGCAACTCAGACTCCTGCTGAAGAGGATTCTATCTACCCTGTGGGTTCCTTCAGCAAAGGGAGGAACAGGCTCAGAGACTAGAATCGGTATTTAGACCTAGGGCCCGATGTATTTCCTTTACAACCCCCCACCCCCCGCGTTATCTGTAAAATCATCTCCACGGAATGGAAGAAGCCAGGTACTCAGTTTACCCCTTCGGCAGCATTTAAGAGATTGTTTCCTGTTCCAACTACCCACGCAGAGGTTTGGAACAGCGTCCCTAAAGTAGATGGTGCTATATCCACATTCCTCCTTGGGGACACTAATTCTTCAGAGATCCTCTTGACAAAAGACTTGAGGGATACCTCAGGAGGGTGTTTCTCCGGTCTGGCGCCCTGTTTCAACCAGCAGTCAGAATAGCTGCAGTCAAGGGGGCTGCAAAGTTCTGGTGTGAATCTTTTTAGCAGATCTGATTACTGTAGAAACTCCTTTGGAGGAGATCCAGGATCACATACAATCACTAAGGCTGGCAAATGCCTTCATCAGCGACGCTATTCTGCAAATTATTCACATTAAGTTTTGCGGTTCTGTCTAGGAGGGCCTTGTGGCTTAAATCGTGGTCAGCGGATGTGTCTAAATCTAGAAAACCATCTTTGTTTAAGAGTTTCCACCTTCAAGGTGGAAAGGATCCATCCCCCTCATATAGGAGGGTCAGTTTATGTCCACAATAGACCTGAAGGACGTGTACCTCCATATTCTGATACAGAGATCACTACCATTTTCTACGGTTCGCCTTCCTAGACAAGCACTACCAGTTTGCTGTGCTTCCATTTGGATTGGCTACAGCACCACACGTGTTCACCAAGGTGCTGGGAACTCTGCTGGCCGCGGTTCGTCTACAGGGGATTGCAGTAACTCCTTACATGGACAACATTCTGGTTCAGGCTCCATCCTTGCCAGTGGCTCAGGACCACACGCAGAGGTTACTCTAGTGTTTTAAGGCACACAGTTGGAAGGACCATTTTAAAGAGCTCCCTCATCCCAATCACGAGGGTAAATTTTCTGGGAACAATCTTAGACTCTGTCTGCATGCACATTTACCTCACAGACCAGCGCAGAGAGAAGCTGTCATCTGCTTCAGTGCAATGTTCATCCTTCAGTAGCACAATGCATGGAGGTGGTAGGTCTCATGGTTGTGGCATCAGATGTTATACAGTTTGCT
Organism: Bombina bombina; assembly: GCF_027579735.1. NCBI lineage: Eukaryota > Metazoa > Chordata > Amphibia > Anura > Bombinatoridae > Bombina > Bombina bombina. Next base: position 95,032,412 of record NC_069508.1, on the reverse strand, counting down.
TTCTTTTATCTGAAACCACTACAGTTGTGTATGGTCATACAATGGAATGGAGATAATTCTGATCTGTCTGGATGCTCAGAAAAGAGGGAGTCCTGTTGGGTGGCCACCCCTGTTCTCCTTGGGACAAGTTTCCATCGTGCCTCCTGGGTTATAATCACCACAGACTAGTCTGTCCAGCTAGGGTGTGCGGTGTAGGGTTCTCTGAGAGCCCAAGGATCCCGGTGTCGGGAAGAGGTTTCTCTCCTGATCCAACATTTTGAATTGAGGGCTATATACAATGCGATTCTGGCATGGCCTCAACTGGGTTCCGCTCAGTGTTTAAGATTATAATCGGACAACCTCACGACAGTGGCCTACATCAACCATCAAAGAGGCACTCTGAGCTCTCTGGTGATGCAGGAGGTGACCTCAATGTCAGATTACAGCTATCCACATCCCAGGTGTGGAAAATATTGGAGGTTGATTTCCTGAGCAGACAGGCGCTCCACTCAGGGGAGTGGTCCCTGAATCGGTAGGTATTTCTGGAGCTAACTCGCATATAGGGTGTTCCCGATTTTATAGATCTGATCGCTTCCGGCATCAATACCAAGCTTCTGAGGTATGGATCAAGGTCCTGGGATCCTAAGGCGAAGTTAGTGGACGCTCTAGTGGTTCTGTGGTATTTCAACCTAATTTACCAGTTTTCACCAGTTGTACTTCTGCCCTAAGTGGTAGCTCAGATCACGCAGGAGCGTATATCTATTATTCTGTTAGCCCCTGCATGGCCACGCAGGACTTGGTACGCAAACCTAGTGATCATGTCATCTGCTCAGTCTTGGCAGTTTCCTCTTTGTCATGATTTGTTGACTCAGGGGGCCGTTCTTTTATCAAAGCCTAGATACTCTGAGGCTTACTGCCTGGGAATTTAACGGTTGATTTTAGCTTAGAGAGGCTTCTTGGACAGTGTGATTTGATTCTCATTTATACAGGCTTGCAAGTCTGTTACCAGACACATCTACAACAAAGTTTGGAGGACTAATCTTCACTGGTGTGACCGGTGAGGTTTCTCTTGGTGTAGAATGAAGACTCCGTGTCTACTTCAGTTTGAAGTTGGCCAGTTCTATCAAGGGTCAGATCTCTGACCTTGAGGTTATGTTTCACAAGAAGTTGACCAGATGTTCAAGAGTTTGTTCAGGCTCTGGTTAGAATTAAACCTGTTTTCATACCTGTTGCTCTAAGGAGGAAACAAAGTTTCCCAAACCCCAAAATCCCCTCCCTATTCCCCTTGCCTTTTTGTCACACTTTTTCTTTTCGTAACTGCATATTCTTCTGCATGCGCCGGGTCCAGACTCTTAAAATACTCATCGGGTTAGCACACCCTAACACACGCACGTCTGATTAACCATCAGAAACGTGCGTTGACACGTTCGACTTAACGCAAGCCAGCGTATTGGAAGGTGCATTTTCGGATGCGTGCACATCAATTACTGGCACACTTTTTTTTTTTTTCCCCTCAAATAAAATGTTAACTTTATTTTTTGTGCACGCTGAGAGTTAAAACCTAGGCTGCACTTGCTTAGCGCTTTAACGTCCATGCAAATCTATATAAGGGGGCATACATTTTTCTTTACTCAAAAAAGCTTACCATAAGGGGGTGATAGTGCTTATTGCATCAAAACAGAAAACTGACTCCTCTGGTTAATCGCAGCCCCTCAGGCCCAGTCTTGAGACCCAGTTCAAATTTGGAACAAATTCAAACAAAATAAGAAATCTAATCCAGCCTCCAGGACCGCATGAAGGTACGGAACCCAATCCAGTATTACTGGATTCTGGACTCAAACATTATTTCTCAAGGATATAGAATTGGATTCAGCCTGAGGCCTCCCACAGAAAGGGGGTGTGTGGTGGTTGTGTGTTTTTTTTTTTTTTTTTTTTTTTTTTTATATCCCTCCCTTTTATATCCCTCCCTTTTTTTATTTGTTACTCGTGGACTTCCACAGCTTGGGTATTAGTTCCCATATGCAATGTGGACTCTTGCCACGTATCTGAAAGAAAAGATTTCTTTAATTTATATCTCGCCTGATTCATTTCTTTCATGGTGGCGAGAGTCCACAAGCCCCCACTTTGGGATGTGAAACCCACATTTTTTTTTTTCTTTCATGATTAAGATAGAGCAGCAGTTTTAAGCAACTTTCTAGTTTACTCCTTTTTATCATTTTTTCTTCATTCTCTTAGTATCTTTATTTGAAAAGCAGGAATGTAAGCTTAGGAGCCATACAAGTTTTGGTTCAGGACCTGAGTAACGCTTGCTGATTAATGGCTACATTTAAATATAAAGATACCAAGGGAATGAAGAAAAATTGATAATAGGAGTACATAAGAAAGTTGCTTAAAATTGCATGCTCTACCTAAATCATGAAAGGGGGGGAAAAAGGGATTTCATATCACTTTAAACTGAGGTATGTTGGAGGGGTTTTATAGGTTTTTGAGGTTTGGGCAACTTTGCCTCCTCCTCCGGGCATGAAGATATATCCCATATGTAATGCATCGTGGACTCTTGCCACCATAAAAGAAATGTAATTATTTGAGATAGAGGTGTGATGTACTCTGAGAAGATTTGTCATGTTACATTAGTGTGTATATATGTGTATCTATCTATCTCTATATCTCTATCAGCACTACTAGTACAATGAGTCATACAATCATATGACCTGTTTGTTTCTAACACCTTCAATCTTCTAGCAATTACTGAAACCTGGTTATCCTCTTCTGACACTGCTTCCATTGCTGCTCTCACGCACGGTGGTCTCCACTTTAGCCACACACCTAGGCCAGGTGATAGACAGGGTGGCGGTGTTGGAATCTTACTCTCCCCCTCCTGCTCCTTTCAGCACCTGCAGCCTCATCCATCTCTCTCCTTTTCCTCCTTTGAAGTTCACTGCATCCGACTATTCTCCCCCCTCTCCCTCAGGGTGGCAGTTATCTATCGCCCCCCTGGACCAACCTCCCAATTCCTTGATAACTTCGCTGCCTGGCTTTCTCACTTTCTCTCTACAAATACACCTGCTTTAATCCTGGGGGACTTCAACATCCCCATTGATAACCCATCTGCCCCTGCTGCCTCTAAACTTCTCTCACTCACAAACTCCTTTGGTCTCTCACAATCCACCATATTCCCTACTCACCGCGACGGACACTCTATTGATCCAGTATTCTCCTACCTCTGCTCTTTCTCTGACGCCACCTGTCTCCCATTTCCCATCTCAGGCCACCATCTGCTCACCTTTAAGCTTAATATACAGGCTAAACCTACTTCTCCCCCTCACCCCCGCACCTGTAGAAATCTGCACACTGTGGATCCTCTACAACTCTCCAACCTTATTCAAAAACACCTCCCCCACACTTCCACAATATCCTGCCCTGACCTTGCTACAACACACTATAACAATACTCTCTCCTCGGCACTGGACACTTTCGCTCCTCCCCAAATACGCAAAACCCCACATCGTCAGCTCCAACCCTGGCACTCTAACCAAACACGCTACCTGCAAAAATGCTCCCGTGCTGCTGAACGTGCCTGGGGGAAATCCCGCTCTGAATCAGATTTCCTTCACTATAAGTTCATTCTTTATTCTTACTCCTCTGCCCTTCACTTAGCCAAGCAAACCTACTTCTCTTCTCTTATATCTACTCGCTCCTCAAACCCTAAACGTCTCTTCTCCATTTTCAACTCTCTCCTTTTATCCACCTTCACCACCCCCTTCATCTGCCTTTAGTGCTCAAGACCTGGCAGACTACTTTTTCAACAAAACAATTACCATCCGAAGTAATATCCCAACACAAGTCTGCAACCTTCCATCTCCGCCCCCGGCAACCCCCTCCACCACTCTCAGCACCTTCCCCCTACCTCTGAGAATGAAGTGAGTTCCCTATTGTCTTCCTCACACCTCACTACCTGCCCACTTGACCCTATCCCATCACATCTAATACATTCTCTGTCTTCTACCCTCACTCCAGCTCTTACTCACATATTTAACCTATCCCTTACTACCGGTTCATTCCCATCTTCCTTCAAACATGCAAAGGTCACCCCCATCCTCAAAAAACCCTCCCTCGACCCCAATTCTCCTGAAAACTACCGCCCCATATCACTGCTTCCGCTAGCTTCAAAAGTCCTGGAAAAACTAGTCTTCGATCGCTTAACCCACTTCTTGTCCTCCAACTCACTGCTTGACCCCTTACAATCTGGCTTCCGTTCCCAACACTCAACTGAGACTGCCCTCACCAAAGTTACTAATGATCTTCTTTCTGCTAAAAAAATGGCCACTACTCAATACTTATCTTACTTGATCTGTCTGCTGCCTTTGACACAGTTGACCATCCCCTTCTCCTACGGATTCTCAGCTCCTTTGGGCTCTCTGACACTGCCCTTTCCTGGATCCACTCTTATCTTTCTAATAGGTCCTTTTCTGTCTCCTTTGCTGGTGGCGACTCCTCTCCATTGCCTCTGTCTGTTGGAGTACCTCAAGGCTCTGTTCTGGGTCCCTTACTCTTCTCTATTTATACATCCTCACTGGGTAAACTTATCAGTAGCTATGGCTTCAACTACCACCTCTATGCTGATGATACCCATATCTACCTATCCACCCCTTCATTCTCTCCTTCTGTCCTTGCTCACATCAGTGTCTGCTTATCTGGCATTTCTTCTTGGATGGCCTCTCACCACCTAAAAATCAATATGTCCAAGACTGAGCTCCTTCTAATCCCCCCCCCCTCTAATTCTACCCCGGTTCCTAACTTTTCAATCTCTGTTGGTGACACCACTATCTCCCCATCACCCCAAGTCTGCGTCCTAGGAGTTACACTTGACTCCAATCTGTCCTTCATACCCCACATCCAATTGCTCTCTTCCTCCTGTCGCAACCATCTACGCAATATCTCCAAAATCCGTCCATTTCTGAGTGCTGAAACTACTAAACGGCTAATCCACTCCCTGGTAATCTCCCGACTTGACTACTGTAATAACCTACTAACTGGCCTCCCTCTCTCCCGCCTCTCCCCTCTTCAATCCATCCTAAATGCCTCTGCTAGGCTAATCCACCTCTCCCGACGCTCTGTATCTGCTGCACCTCTCTGCGAGTCCCTTCACTGGCTACCCATCCACAGCAGAATTAAATTCAAAGTTCTCATCCTGACCTACAAAGCCCTTACCAACGTAGCCCCCCCCCCCCTACCTGTCCTCACTCATCAAGAAATATACTCCAGCCCGCCCCCTTAGATCCAACAATGACCTGCTCCTTGCATCTTCTACCATCACATCCTCCCATGCCAGGCTACAGGACTTCTCTCGTGCGGCACCAACCATCTGGAATGCACTTCCCAGAGCTGTTAGACTTTCCCCTAACCTTTCCTCCTTTAAATGCTCCCTAAAGACCTTTCTGTTCATGGAAGCCTATCTCTAAATCAGTAAAAAATGAATTCTACCTGCCAAACTGCTGCCCCATCCAACTCCACACTAATATCATTCTCACCTTTGCAGTCCCCACCTCCTGTTTCTCACCCTCCTACCATCTAGATTGTAAGTTCCCACGGGAACAGGGCCCTCAATTCTCCCTGTATTTGTTTTGTTAAACTTTGGTGTCTTTTATATTGTATTGTACTGTACTTTTATCTTTGTACCCATGGACAGCGCTGCGGAATCTGTTGGCGCTTTATAAATAAAGAATAATAATAATACACAGAAGATAATGTTCCCATAATGGGATACACCTGTAGTGGTAAGATTAGTAATGTACTTAGAAAGAAGAAAGAATAGACCACTATTATCCAGCACAAGACTATAGCTCAATCAATAAAAATAGCAATCCCATAGGGAGATAGAGAAAGCAAAGCTAACAACCCTGATACAGTTGATATATATATTAAATCCAGAATAATGGATAGCATTTGTTGTGCGTCCTAATGGATCATCCAAATCAGATTACATATTCAGAGGGTCCATATTCATGGACTATATTTGCACAAATTTGATTACAAATGTAGTCCATGAAATTTTGAATAACCTCACTAATATGGGTACATGTCGATGTATGTTGCAAGAACAGGTGCAGTTGACAGAGGGGTACGGAATCACTAAAGAGGTATCCTCCTGCATTGTGTCTTGGCTATACTAACCCTATGCTTAATGTGCTTAGTCCTTTGTCTCCTTGACCAACTTGGCTTTGCTATACACTATATATTGCCTAAAACCTGCTTTATCCCCACTGAACTCTGAGACTTGTCTAATCTGCCAGCTTTAATTGCAATAATGACTTTCCACTAACCAACGGACTGCTCTATTTGAGTTCTCAGAACCATGAACTGCTTCTGATGGAAATATGTTCATTTAGTTTACTATCAACATCAGTCATTTCCGCCATTTCCATCTAAAGGGGAGGAGAGTCCAAGGCAAAGACACCCCAGCCAAAGGCTTAAATACCTCCCCCACCTCCCTCATCCCCCAGTCATTATTTGCCTTTCGTCACAGGAGGATAGCAGAGAAGTGCCAAAGATCAGAGTAGTCTCTCTTATGGAGGGTAGTACTCTTCGGAATGGGACTAGAATTTTAAGTAGTCCTGTTAGCCTCTCGTGAGAGCCTGGGTGAAAGTTAGAGTCCGGAGATGCAGGGAGAGTCTTTCTGCAAACCCATCCCGACTCATATTAACAGCTCCACAAGCAATCGGCGTTGACGATTTTCGCTTCCTGCTATTTTTCACTCAAGTCCATGTCAGGAGCAAGGCTACTAACCTGTCACACTTGAAGAGCCGTTTTCCTGTTTCTCTGCGTAGATTCCGGTAAGATTGTTTCATTTTTATTACATAATGATTACATGGAGGACAGGGTCACAGTGTGACGCCGTTTATCTTTAAAGAATCAAGGGTTAATATTCCTGGAAAGGGGATTATTGAGCAGGGGGGTTTTAAACATGATATTGTTTGTGTCATTGCTGCGTTATGTGCGAGATAAGGCTCTGGCAATGTGTGGAACTTTCAGGTGACTTACAGGAGTATGGCGCGGACCTTTTTTGATCAGCGGTGCAGGAGACGAAACGGTTTCTGTAGTCCGGGTCATAGGTGGTGAGTGCTACGGCCATTGGAGGATATAAAGGTGTCTATCTATTAAAGGGACAGTCAAGTAAAAAAAAAAAAAAAAACTTTCATGATATAAATAGGGCATGTAATTTTAAACAACTTTCCAATTTACTTTTATTACCAATTTTGCTTTGTTCTCTTGGTATTCTTAGTTGAAAGCTAAACCTAGGAGGTTCATATGCTAATTTCTTCGACCTTGAAGGCCGCCTCTAATCGGAAAGCATTTTGAAAATTTTTCACCACTAAGAGGGCATTAGTTAATGTGTTTCATATAGATAACATTGAGCTCAGGCTCGTGAAGCTCCTAGGAGTCAGCACTGATTGGCTAAAAAAGCAAGTCTGTCAAAAGAACTGAAATAAGGGGGCAGTTTGCAGAGGCATAGATTCAAGGTAATCGCTGAGGTAAAAAGTAAATGATTAGAAATGTGTTGATTATGCAAAACTGGGAAATGGGTAATAAAGGGACAGTAAACACCAGAATTTTTGTTGTTTAAAAAGATAGATAATCCCTTTAAATTAATCTAGTCCTTAATATCAGCGCAAGCTATGGAGGACTCTTGACGTGTTAGAGGGCTCGCCCTCTTTAACTAGGTCTCATTCCTGTGTTTGTGAGGAGGTTCTGGTAGAACAGCCTGCTCAACTATGTTCCACATGCCTTAATAAAGTTACGACATCTAAGAGCAAATGGATGTCTAGTACTACTGAGCTGTCCACCTTTGAAGGGTCCCCATCCCGTGAGGTGCGTTCCCTGCATCCGTCTCCTATTGCACATGCAGCGCCCCAGGGTCCAACCATTACTCCTGTGGGAGAGATTCGTTGGCCGTCAGATTTTGCGGATCAACTGCAAACGGCGGTATCGAAAGTGATCCATGCCTTAAAACGTTCTGCTAAGCGCAAGCGCAGGGCGTATCATGGCGGCCCGGCCCAGAGGTTGTCTACGCCTGTGGAGATTTCTGAGGCGTTATACGATGACGAGGCCCACTCCGACTTTTCGGAGGAGGCCCCTTCTGGGTCGGAGTCCATGTCATCTAAACCTCCGGCTGCGGAGGAGCCTGACTTTAGGTTTAGGAAGGAAAATTTGCGCTTTTTGCTGAGACAAGTGCTTGCTACTCTGGAGGTTCCGGATCAAAATCTTCCAGAAGAACCTGCAATTCCTAAGCTTGAGGACAGGGTGCTGCCTCAGGCCTTCCCGGTTCCTGTTAAGATGGCAAATATAAATTAAGAATGAATGGGAGCGATTTAGGTTCTTCCTTTTCCCCTTCTTCTTCCTTTAAGAGACTGTTCCCCATCCTGGACTCTCGGCTAGTGCTGTGGGGTACTGTCCCTAAGGCGGATGGTGCTATCTCCATGCTTGCAAAGCGGACAACTATTCCCCGGGAGGACAGTTTGTCGTTTAAAGAGATAAAAAGTTGGAAAACATGTTAAGGAAAATTTTTCAACACACAGGGTTTGTTTTTCAGCCGGCAGCAGCTATAGCCGCGGTAGCTGGAGCTGCAACATATTGGTGTGAATCCCTGTGTGAAATGGTCGAGGGGGAGACTTCCATCGACGAGATACAAGATTAAGGTGCTAAAGATCGACAATTCTTTCATATGTGATGCCAATATGCAAATTATTCGCCTGAACGCTAAGGTGTCAGGTTTTTCCGTTTTAGCTTGCAGGGCTCTGTGGCTAAAATCTTGGTCTGCGGACATGACCTCCTAAATCGAGGCTGTTGTCCCTGCCTTTTCAAGGAAAGATTCTGTTCGGTTCAGGATTGGATTCAATCATATCCACGGTTACGGGAGGCAAGGGAGCTTTCCTACCGCAGGATAAAAAAGCTAAGCCTAAAAGATCTACTTTTCGTGCAGACAAGGCCCAGCGCCAGCAGCCCACCACGAAAGCTGATCAGTCCAAGGGAACTTGGAAACCGGCTCATTCTTGGAGTAAGTCTAAGCAGAGCAAGAAGCCAGCCGAGACAAAAGCGGCATGAAGGGGCGGCCCCCGACCGGTCTCTGGACCAAGTAGGGGGCAGATTATCTCTCTTCTCAGAAGCATGGTTGCAGGATGTTCAGGATCCTTGGGTTCTGGATGTTGTCGCCCAGGGCTACAGGATAGGGTTCAAATCCCATCCGCCCAGGGGCAGATTCGTCCTATCAAACCTGTCTTCAAGACCGGAAAAGAGAGAAGCCTTTCTAGAATGTACCCAAAGCAGAAAGGGGTCTAGGGTACTATTCAAATCTTTTTGTGGTGCTAAAGGAGGGCACGTTCCGCATGATTCTGGACCTAAAGTGTTTAAACAAGTTTCTGAGGGTTCCATCGTTCAAAATGGAAATGATCAGATCTATTCTGCCCCTAGCTCAAGAGGGACAGTTTGACAACCATAGACTTGAAGGACGCTTACCTTCATGTGCCAATATACAGGGACCACTTCAAGTTCCTGAGATTTGCGTTTCTGGACCAACACTTCCAGTTTGTGGCTCTTCCCTTTTGATCTGGCGACAGCCCCAAGAGTCTTCACAAAGGTTCTGGGGGTGCTACTTGCAGTGGCTAGAGCCATTGCTGTGGTGCTCCATCTGGACATCATCCTAGTCCAGGCGCTGTCACTCAGTCTTGCAGAGGATCATTCAAGGGCTCTTCTTCTTTTGCTCCAATCTCACGGTTGGAAGATCAACTCAGGAAAGAGTTCCCTCATTCCCAGAAACAGGGTGGAGTTCCTGGGCACGATAATAGACTTTATGCCCATGAAAATATTTCTCATAGACCATCAACGCAGGAAGATTGCATCCCCTTGTCTTGCCCCTCGATGGCTCAGTGTATGGAGGTGATCGGACTCATGGTTTCCAGCATAGCTGTCATTCCGTTCGCAAGGTTCCATCTCAGACCTCTTCAATTGTGCATGTTGAGACAGTGGAACGGCGATCATTCAGATCTATCACAGCAGCTTGCTTGCTATGAGGGAGGTGGCTTGGAACATTGAGTGGGCGGAGTCCCACAGCTGCTCACTCTCAGCGATTCACTTTCCAGGTGTGGACAAATGGGAAGCAGACTTTCTCAGCAGGCAATCCTTCCATCTGGTCTCTTCACCTCGAAGTATTTGCAGAGATTTGTCTCAGGTGGGGAACGCCTGAGATAGACCTCATGGCGTCCAGACTCAATTGCAAGCTACCCCGATACGGATCGAGGTCCAGGGATCCCCAGGCAGAGCTAATAGATGCCTTGGGGGTTCAGCCTAGCTTACATTTTTCCACCGTTGCCACTTCTACCTCGTGTAGTGGCATGCATCAAACAGGAGAGGGCTTCGGCCATTCTGATTGCTCCATCATGGCCGCGGAGGACGTGGTTTGTGGATCTGGTGAGGATGTCATCCTCTCCGCCGTTTAGGTTACCCTATCGCAGGGATCTGCTGTAACAGGGCTCCTTTCAACATCAAAAGCACAATTTTCTGAGGCTGACTGCGTGGAGATTGAATGCCTCATCTTGGCCAAGAGAGGCTTTTCTGAAAGTGTGATTGATACTCTAATTCAGGCAAGGAAGCCAGTCCCTTGTCGCATCTACCATAAAGTGTGGAGGACTTACTTGTCCTTGTGTGAATAGCATGGGTATCCTTGGCATAAG